>NC_056733.1:1471982752-1472172752 GCF_019279795.1 Protopterus annectens
TGGGAGGTCCAATAAACAAACGTCTACCTCCCACCCCCCCAGCTAGGCCGGTGAAACATACAGACACTCAGTAAAGGTAAATACACCACTGCTTCCCAGACCACTGGCAGGAAACTACCAGTGGGGGAGATCTACAAGGTCTACACTTTAAACATGGACAGCGATGTCCCTTGTGGAACACCAAAAAAATTAGTTCTTATAGCCAAGCCCTGTAAAGATTGATGCGACCAGGATGTAGCTGTACACGGACCAGTAGGTTGTGCAAGCCTGACAACACATGGGTTGACACAACGTACGACATGTGTCCTGACACAGGGAGAGTGGGCAGTGTATAGGGGTGTGTTTATACCCCACCTGCACCCACAGTAAGGATGAGTGCTGTAGAGGAGTGGTAGGTAGGGGAACTATGGGCATGCGATTATGGGCCTAGGCATGCAGGTGTTGGCTGGCAGAGCTGTATTAGGACCGCCCCGTGGATGTAAGTAATATTCCGATGTGGGCATAGCAGATGCCCATACCTCCCAAATCTTAAGAGCACATCTACTGGATAGTCCGTAAACCACTGGGGGAACGCATAGGGACCATATCATTGAACTATCCCCGATTACCAGGGACGTCGAATCAGAATCTAACTCAGTCCCAACTAAACCCTCCAAGAACTAGTCATATTAGGAGGAAAGGTGGTGGAATACACGTAGTGAATAATGACAACATATAAGAGTCATAGACAGTATGTACCTCAGACAATGTGTATGAAGACTTCTTGTTTCGTGTTTCTTGTCTTAAAAATCAGAGGCACGGTAAACTAACCTTAAATGGGCTATCTTCTGTGACTTACTATACAGAGGCACAGTCAACTAATCTAAGAAGGGTGGTGAAAGCCAAACACACTCTGTCTAGGCTTATAAATGCCCTAGGGCAGATAGCCTAGTATCAACCTATGAACCTATGAACCTAATACATATGTGCTCTGGGTCTGTCAATGTGTCAGGTTAATAGCAGCAAACTTCTAAATGTGTCCCTGAGGTTGTTATGCAATGTCCCTGATTCAGTGTTCATTCTTCCCCATTCGTATGAGAGGTCTGCTAGTGAGAGAAAGCATATGTTCTGCCGACTACCTTAGAAAGATGATAGAATAATAGGGTTGGGGTTACCACCTGTCCACCTTTGCAAGGGACACTCCCCTTTGGGCAGTTGTGCCCTGCAAAATAATTGTAATTATGGCAAATGTCCTGTGATTTAGGACAAAGATTTCCAATATTGTCTGTAGTAGTTGCATAAAACCATTATTTTGTATCTGAAACATCTAAATGTTATAAGAAACAGTATAAGCAACTATAATTCTACAAGAATAACATTTTATTTAGGCAAAACAGTGAAGTACTCTACTTTGTACTGGCTGTGGGTATGTTTTGCCCTGCAAAATCTGATGTCTCTACATAAAGGTCCTATAGGGTTGCCACCATTTCAAATGCCCAAAGTGGGACATGTTCTGTAGACGTGTCAGATTTTCCAGGACAAAACATACCTACAGCCGTGCATAGTACAGAATTTTACTTATTTGCACAAATAAAAGCTTATTCTAGTAACATTTGAATTGCTTATGCTACTTCACATAACATATAGAAGTTTCATATATAAAATAACTGTTTTATGCAACTATTAAAGAAACTTAGGATATAATATTGTCCTTTAATCTCATGACATTTACTATGTCTTGATTATTTTTGCAGGACACAACTGCCTAAAGAGGGACTGTTCCTCACAAAGTGTGACAGGTGTTAACCCTAAAGTCCCACCTTGGCCAATTGAAAAGGTGGCAAACCTATAACAGGTATGCGGTAGCATGACTCGGCCGACGGATGTGGCTCCCAAATCCCAATTACTTGTCTGTATTGAAGAGTCTCGGTTCCCATATATCAGCCAGATGGGAGCAGATTATATGAGGAGTACACAAATATGATTAATTCACTGGACAGTCCACTGATTCTGTACAGTCGAACGCCATGCCGTCACCTAATGGGCAGCCATTCCCAATACTGTAGTCATGTAGTCCAATGTAATAGGCATCACAAGGTAATATTGTGGTCCTCGCTGCCACCCAGGGGTGTGAGTAACAGATGCAAGCACCAATGTCGGTGCATTTACAAGTGCGGGAGTGAGCAGGTGTAAGTGTGTTTGGCTACCAGTATGTGAGTATTGCACTGGTAAAGCAATGTAGAGGCTAACCGAGTGTAAGAAGCTGTAACCAGAGGTCAGCAGTGCTTAACACCGTGCAAACTCACGCACATCTGCTCCCATCTGCTTTAATGTGCCTTACTCCCTCCATATCCAGTGGCCTTGTTCTGCCCTGCAACCAAATAAACGTCCTCTGCAAGGGTAGGAACCAGGACCCTGCACACACAGCTAATGTGAATTACCAATACACCATGGCAGATATACAGACAACATACAGTACCACAAACATATCATACAGCACAGTCATTCAAAAGTATAGGAATGTATCCCATTCTGTAGATTTATATGTGAGTGTTTATGTCCAGCATATAGGTACATACATATATATAGAGATATATCAGGGACATACCATGTGGCAACAAAGCATTACAAACGAATGAAACGGGAAACACCAGCAATGCCTGTATTATGTAGTGGTGTTGTTCTATGTGATCTCAAGACTCCCTCAGACAGACGTGTCATTCATACACGCAAATAGTTGTACATTGGCCATATACATCACTCTGTGGATGTAATGTACATTAACATAACAGTACCTGTCCAATCATTATGTGTGAACAGTACTCTTGCAAGGTGCTGTGTGCAACAGCATCATCATGATAAAGGTAAATGGGGTAACCATAGCGGGACTGGTAGTGTTGTGTGTACAATGGGGTCATCCTCAACACGTGTACCTGGACCATTTAGGAGTGACATGCATACCAGGATCATGCGCCTGAGGGACAGGGGTGAGGATAACCGGAGTATGTTGTGATGCATATTACAAGGGTTACATGTGTCCAGTGGACACATGTGTGAAATGGACAGCTATGTATAGGGCAGATGTTGGCCTAGGAGCCGATTGGCCTTATGTTTCTGTAGGTGAGGTTCGGATGTAGGGGAAGGAGTGTAGGTATGGCCGTGGAGGATAGGTAGGGTAGGATCACAGAAAAGACAGTATACAGGGTTGGTATATGACACATGTGGGGGGATACACCCCAAATGGGGATGGGTGTTCGGCATTCACAAGCCCATGGGAACAGTGGGACGGAGGTCCCCCGCCATGGGCAACCGCCACTGCACCTAAACAGCTGCAAAGGAGGCAGTGCTGGGGGCTGTCCAGGAGGGGCAGCATCACCCTGTAAATGTGACACTCCACCCTTGAGCTTGCGTATCTGGCTTCAGAACCCCTTACTGAGCCCCCAACGCAACACGTCCAGGACCGCACGACAGCAGACATGTACCTGTCTGGTCCTGCTCCCAGGGGGGGCATGTTCCATCCTCAGTGGTGGTACCACCAGAAGGTGGTATAGAGCCAACAGAGGTCGAAGTCCAAGGCTGGGCCCTAGATGTGCTAGTGCCCGGTGCCATGGTCAGCTTAAGTGGGACAGGAGGTTCTGCCGGGACCTCCCAACCCATTCAGCCTATGGTGTTGTAGTTTAAACCCACATATGGCTTAGTGATAGACAACAGCATACAGGATTACCTACAACAGTATGCATAGATATCACCATCAACCCAACACAGTAGATGGTATACATTTGCAGAGGGAGCACAACACATGCATATATACTGCATGCCATCTGTACAATGTGTAGTAGACGTGTGACCACAGCTATGAACAGTTGCCCATTCTTAGCTTGTCATTGGGAACCCCAGACAGTGTCTGTCATACCACTGTTTCATGTGACATATGTCCAGTCAGGGATGCGATGACAGTAACACATCCCTATCATCATGTACTGTCTGCAATATTCACACTATGCTTCTGCTGTGCACAGATGTGTGTTCAGTGTGTAACATAGGAAACAAATGGTTGCACACACTGACCATTTCACAGATGGCCCTACAGATGGGGGTCCCTTACGAACAGAGTACTGTCATGTCTGTATTAAAACATGCAGAATAGCCATTACAACACACATGTTAAACAGGCAGTAGTCTCAATGCAGCATAGCTACACTTACATGCTGTAGACATGTGTGGCACATCACCCTCCTGTCTTTAGGCTATTTCCCACTGTGTATAATTTTTGAAGTACATCCAGATATCATCTGTGAAGCCGTGTCAGAACACCACATCAAGACACCACTCACAGCGACTGTCATGGCCAAATACCAACATGTTTTCCCTAGATAGTGTACTGTGTTTATCATGTGAATGGCTATGGGAGCACCATCACAGCTGTTCCACATGCAATCAGCTAGAAGAGGACTGCAATAAGTGCAGAGGCCATCACCTGACCATATCCATCACTTACAATACACATGCTGCTGCTAAGCAAGTGTACTTCTTCACATCCACCAGAGAGTGTGTGGGTGGGACAGGCAAAGTACACCAGGGAAGGGCTTGGAGACTTAACCCTAAGCATCGTCTGCCACATGCCTAACAGTACAGGGGTCAAACCCCTGACTGACTACTCATTACTATTACATGTGCATGACGTTACTAAATGTGCCACAAAGGCAACATGTTGCTGTGCTGTAAGAACATATATGTGTGTAGGTGAGTGACATCTGCAACAGAGATATAGTAGACATACATTAGGTGTGGCACACATGGCTGTCCATGTGAACGGATGCCATTCTCACCACAATCACACTTTTTAATGGACACGCATTGACACTCTTTGCCAGGGCCACAAATACACAACCTAACTATTTAGTTTGCCACACTGCAGTAATGCACAGGACTACATGCACCACAGGGGATATCTGGAGGTTCTATGGGCTAGGGCATGTGAAAGTGTTTAACATCTGTTAGTATGCCAACAAGGGTTATACTGGGAGTGACTGTGGTTGGAAGCATCATAACCCACATGCAGACACAAGGTGCCAGTACTGGCATGCATGTATGCATTGCTTCATGGGTGTGTAGTGGTTGGCTGTGCAAGATGGCTGTACAAGACTGGGTGAGGGGTAATCCTTGGCATTGCATCATCCGACAATGGTGTGCAGTGCAGGAGTGTAGTGTCTGTAATGTCCCACACAGATGTATACTGCATGATCTGCCCTGACATCCTGGTTACCAATGTGTATGGCCATAGCTTTGCAAATGCATGCCATGTCAGTGTTTGATAGTCCTTCGCATGGACATTGCCCGGGATGTGCATGTCCCACAATACTGTATAGTGACATGTACAGGTGTATCTGTTATCCGCCAATATGACAATACTGGCCAGGTGTGGTGAAACCTGCCTATAGTGAGTCCATACAGGGAACATGCGTACAGCATTGTATGGTCTCTGTGGATCACATTTGATGGCACCACATATGTTTCAGGCATCCAGTGTGGAACATAGTGAAGGCACAATGTCTGCATATATGTGCCTATTGTACCACTTTACAGGGTGCCATGTCCTCTGCAGGCCACTGATTCACACCATGCCTACTATCTGTCATCAATGTGCATGGTACTAGCAACATAGCAGGATATCCTAGGCAAGTTTGTTTGTGCATGGCACATGGGTGCGGGACATATACCGGGTACTAGTAGGGTTACATACTTTGTTCACCAGGCCTTTTGCCAGATGTAGGAGTATGGCTTGCCAACACAGTCCTGTGGCTGACTGACAGCTGTACTCATCGTGAGGTGGCCAATGTGTCATAAGATGGACACCATATAGGAAAACTCCAAAATCCACAACCCATGTCCAATGGTAAGACACTCACAGCCACCTCTACACAGCCTCTGACAGACAAACACACACTTGCCATGTCCTGTATACAAACCCCTACCTACTGTATCACACTGCAGTTATATGCTTTTAGGGAACACGCTATGGTGACTACTGGGTTTCAGCACGAATACAGGTGTATCCCTAGGTGGGTGACAACAGCAGGAATGACAAAGGTGGTCATGTGATTTGTACAGAGAGTGCATATTCTACAAAGCACTGTACTTGTCTCACACAGGCAGACACACACACACACACACACACACACACACACACACACTTGGCATATCTGGGATTAGAACCCTGACCTAAGTACTTTAGCACACTACAGCATTACCTAGTTACAGAATGCGCTACCCAGATTACTGGGTTACACTTCCAGAGGTGTATTTCTAGGTGGGTGACATCATCAGCCTTGCCAAAGGTGGGTATAGGAATGGTATGGAGTGTGAGCAGTCTAAAAGCATTATTCAGTCCTCAGGCAGATGGGGACAAACACACACACACACTTGGCAAGCCTTGGATTAGAGCACCGACCTAACTACTTTATTACACTAGAACATTACGCAGTCACAGAATGCGCTACTGAGATTACTGGGACACAGCATTCCCAGAGGTGTATTTATAGGTAGGTGACATCATCAGCCTTACCAAAGGTGGGTATAATAATTGTATGGAGTGTGAGCAGTCTAAAAGCATTATTCAGTCCTCAGGCAGATGGGGACAAACACACTTGGCAAGCCTGGGATTAGAAAACTGACCTAACTACTTTATTACGCTACAGCATTACGCAGTTACAGAACACGCTACTGAGATTACTGGGAAACAGCACTCCCAGAGGTTATTTGTAGGTGGGTGACATCATCAGCCTTGCCAAAGGTAGGTATAAGAATTGTATGGAGTGTGAGCAGTCTAAAAGCATTATTCATTCCTCAGGCAGACAGGGACAAACACACACGGCAAGCCTGGGATTAGAACACCGACCTAACTAATTTATTACACTACAGCATTACGCTGTTACAGAATGCATTACCAAGATTAGTGGGACACAGCATTCCCAGAGGTGTATTTGTAGGTGGGTGACATCATCAGCCTTGCCAAGGTGGGTATAAGAATTGTATGGAGTGTGAGCAGTCTAAAAGCATTATTCAGTCCTCAGGCAGATGGGGACAAACACACACACACACTTAGCAAGCCTGGGATTAGAACACCAACCTAACTACTTTATTACACTACAGCATTATGCAATTACAGAACACACTACCAAGATTACTAGGAAGCAGCACTCCCAGAGGTTATTTGTAGGTGGGTGACATCATCAGCCTTGCCAAAGGTGAGTATAAGAATTGTATGGAGTGTGAGCAGTCTAAAAGCATTATTCAGTCCTCGGGCAGACAGGGACAAACACACACGCCAGTGGTGGGAACGGAACACCTTCCTATCTACAGATCACTATTATAATACTACATAGTTAGGAGTCATGCCACACAGACTACACATTTCAAGGCTGTCATTATGACATTCTAGGAATGCAGACATCAACAGGGATGCTGGCAGTTAAGATATACATACGTGTGAACCTATGTGTTTAAAGTAGGAATCCATCCTGACCTGGAGTATGCCCATCTGTGGAATGGACGATTACTATCACTATACAGAGTTACAATGGCCATGCCCTTACACAGAGGCACATAACCGACACAAGGTGTCACTGGGCATGCTCACACACTTAGTAGCACAGGGCTGTTCAGAATGCACTATGTGTCCATCTACACAAGGTTATACTGGGCATGCTCATACACTTAGTAGCACAGGGCTGTCTGGGATACACTCTGATTCTAAACACAGAAGGCCACAGTGGCCATGCTATTACAGTTAGACATAAAGAACACATTATAATTGGCTCTGGTGTTAGTAGTTGTCATTGTTAGCAGGAACGCTGCTCTACATATATCTGACACCGGTCTTTTACACAACATCTGCTGCTGTCCGTCACCTTAGATGTACCATCCTATACCAAGCACAATTACCACCACTCACAGTGATGTCTTACTAGGAGGGGAAACTGCTTGACCAACACAATGACCCTTGCTAGGAGTGGCGACTGCTTGACCAACACAATGAGCCAATGTCCTGCTGTAAGTACAGGATTGTCCAGTGTTTGTCATTCTGGGATGACATGACTGACAGTAGACAGGCCTTTGACACATATCACATGCATCCATGATTCAAGGGAGTGGGGATAATACCCAAGTCACATCCACCCATATAGTGCCATTCCATGGCAAATGTCCTAAACACAGGATAACACCCTGACACCTAGAGGACAACTACATTGTATACTTATGCTAACCAGTTCTAGATGTGTAGCATCTATAATCACAGCTGCTCACTGTAGATCCAACAATGGGGAGTACTGACATCAGTGCAGTGAGGAACACCTGGCTGAAAGCTCTGTAGTGCACAATAACACTACCACCATATACTTCAGAACCAGACATGTGGGCCATAACACAGGTACAGACCGCTCCAGGTGGTGGTATCCCCACATACATAGAGGCCACTCACATGTACTGACTGGTACCCCCACGAAAGGCATCACAGATGAGTCAGGTGCAGGACACAGTGTCAAATGCTGCATTCTAGGATGTAAACCTCAGACACCACCATGCCCTTGGACCACCAACACACATCCATACATGTTGTAGTACACCACCATGTGATCCTTGACCAGTGGACTGTACCAAGCTCTACATCAACTGCAGAGAGTACCCATGTACTGACACAGTTGCATCATGTGTTATGAAATTCAATGATACCACTGTCTGTAACCAGGTCAGCTGTACACATACCAGGGGCCCTCAGTTATTTATAGCATTAGCAGATGACTGTTGCTGTACACCAGTACACACCCTCATGTTTGGATATGACATACATGTACCTGCCCTGGATATGTACATGCCACACACACACAACATACATGTAAATAGCATAGCTGTTGTTGTCCTTTCTGCAGACAGGTGGCTACAGCCATTACACACATGCACATGGAATGTAGGTCCATGGCTGCTGAATGCTAACAGTACATAAGGTGTGATATCAATGTTGACAGAGGTAACATTCCCTCTGTACCTGTCACCCATTACACCTATCATATCATACAACAGTCCATGTGTCATGTATGTCATTACACATGTCCACCAATTGCAATGCCTACAAACATGCCCAAATGACAGGATTGTAGGACCTACACACATGTACATGTAGTGGTGTGCGTTCAGATACCATGCGTGTGCAGTTGCTGATGTATGCAGGTGACGTGTATCTTAGTACATCATGCAGTTGCAATGCAGCCTCAACATTGCCAACTGTATATGGTGATATGCTAAATGTACAGAAAGATGTACCTCAGGTATGGACAGATGTGTGGAAATAACTAAGTGGTGGGGCATCTTTGCAGATGGATGTTTGCTGAGGACAGCTCACAGGTGTGTCACAAGTGGTCCTACAATAACCTGTGTAACCAGTAAGCAATTGTTTTGTTAATTGAAGGACATAACACACAACACAGACAGCGGTCAGGGTGACACCGAAGGTAAATCACTTGACACCTGTAACAGTTAAGACGTCCCGTGTGCATATATCAGCACTGTTGCCAAAGGAAGTGTCAGTACACTTTGTAACGCGTGCAATACTGCTATAAGTCTGTCATACATATCATGAGCTAGGCAGGTGTTTGATTCACAGTACTGGCATGTGTGGTTGCGTGTGTGTGTCCATATATGTCATGTATGGCGGGGAATACATCTCAATAGTTACTCACTCTCCTGTACACTAGCATACACATCTGTACAGACTGCATTGTAGAACGCCGGACATAGGCAGGGGCATGTATCTCACACATGTGAGGTATCTGTATGTGTGTGACATAGGTGTATTCAATAGTGAATGCCACAGTGTGTGTGTGTGTGTGTGTGTGTGTGTGTGTGTGTGTGTGTGTGTGTGTGTGTGTGTGTGTGTGTGTGTGTGTGTGTGTGTGCGTATGTATGGCTGTCTGGTCCCTGGAGTGAGGATGTATGTTACCATACTGAACTGATAAGACCCCTCCCCCCATCCAGGTGATGCAATCTACTATCCGTGTTGATGTCCCCGATCTTAGGCCATACTGACTACCTGTACATGTGCATTCTCTGTGGCGCATCATGTAGGTGCACAGTACTGTAATGATGATTTGCACATAGGCAGGGGTCCTCACCTTAACAGTAGCAACTGTGTGTGAGTGTGTGTTACTGTGTCAGTGAATCCGTGAGTGTGTGGGTGTGTTACTGTGTCACTGAATACATGTGTGTCAATACCTGAGTGTGTGGGTGCAGTTGTGTGTTGGCATCCTGTCACGGGAACGTGTATTACTGCTTCCCAATGAGGCATCACACTTCCCACTGGCCTCTACCCTTGTAATCAGGTAGACCGCTCTCTTATCTCACCACTCCATGTAACTGTACCTGTGATGTCACCCAGTATGGATGTCACGTCTGTAGCCACAGTGGCTTAATACACAGCTATCATGCTCTTGGATCAGTAGACGTGTTTGGAATGTGGGACATTCTCACTGTTATGTGGCAGCTACATGGTGCATACTGGTATATTCATACATACCTGTGATTAGTTCACATTGACATATGGGACACTAACTGCAAATACTGACATCCACCGGCATGTGCAATTATACCTGAAGGAGGAAAGCAGAACATCATAACCAACATGCAGTTACTGTTGTTACACAAGACACATACTGTTAACAGTACGAAATGCATTGTACATCTTTAGTACATGGTATGTCTGCTGCCTGTCAACAGTACTCAACAATTGTAAACTACACTTATCTTCCTAGTCTGTTCACCCTGTGCATCAGACCATATGAGCATGTGCCTGCACCGATGGTGTGGATGTCTGGGATGCGGCACAGGCATCATCATATGCACAGGGTGATAATGTTTGCCAGAGGCCTAGGCTGCACCATTGGATGACATCATATGTGTGGGTTAGGGCGTTTGCTCTATTTGGGTGTGTGTGGATGTTATGCATGTGTGTGTTGCGGTGCCCTACATATGTTTCCGGTGTGTGCGTGTATGTATGCACACAGTTCTGGCATGTCTCTGACCTACACAAGGGTATTATTGACAGCTGCATACTGTACAGGCCAGGTTTTACAGTTCACAGTGTCCAGCCATAGACATGGGATTTGTGCCTGCCAGGGGTTGCACGGGCACTACCAGGCAGAGGTGCAGATTGGGTACTGTCCGATGACACTTGTCCACTGGAAGTGTCCCTGTTGGGACCATCCAGGGCCACGTGCATGTGGCCTGCTGTGTCATGGTGTGGACAGCACAGCACCAGCTGCACTGCTACTGCTACTGCCACTATGGGAGCAGACATGTGAGGTAGCTCATACACGTAGACCTGAAACAGGTGATGTAGCAGGCCTACGTCCACATGCCCGATGCCTCACTCCTACCAGATGTTCCAACACAGACAGCTCATGCTCGCAGATTGTCATGCCGTGGTCAAGGACTCCAACCATGTCACTCAACCATCTATCCAAAGCTTCAGGAATCTGCTGTTGAGCATTCATCATTGCCTGGATGTTGTTGTTTAAAGAATGGACAGCAGCCCTCTGAAAACTCTGATCTGCTCTATTGTGCCATTCAGCACGTGCCTGTGCCTCCATTACAGCCTGAAACATGCGTCTGGTGACACCAGCTGCTGTGCTCTGTCTTGCAGGGGCATGTTGGCCAGAGGTCCTCCTACGACCAGCACTGACCACATGCCTGTGTGGGGCATCACCAGTCAGTTGGCTGACACCATGGTGTGCAGGCATACCTTCCATAGCCCCCACAGTTTCCTGTTCCAACCTACCACATGCCAACTGTCCTTCCTCTATGGCCACTGGTGATGGGGTATGTGTAGGCATGGGATCTGTGTGCGGGGATGAGGGAGATATAGATGGAATGGCAACCAATGGCACAGATTCAGCTCCTGACAACCCTCCCTCTGCCTCAATCATACGTTCATCATCACTGAGTCTGTGGGGATACTAACATCAGATGGACCGCATTAGGGCAACGCACCTACATCACCTGTGAGGGGCAGACAAGAACTGTACATTACAATCTATACAATAGACACAGACACACACACAGACACAGACACACATGCTATGGCACCCAACATGCATGTGATATGACAGAAGGCATGCAACATGCATGTGAAATGGCAGACAGCATGCAGCGCAGACAATAATAGTGGTAGTTATTATACATCCCTGGGTTGCACACAACAGCATGCATGTGTTATAGCAGAAGGCATGCAAATTACACAATCATAGTAGTAGTTAGCATACATCCCTCTGTTACACCGTGTAGACCAACACAGGTTAACAGTAGACCTGCCTGATGTGTGGCATATGACCTTGACAATCACATGTAGTATGACGTGATCTGTTGACATGTGCAATGACATGCATACATGTTTAACACAATGGTGTCCTGTCAAATATACAGTGGGGTAATGGTGTCCCAATGCAGTGGTGTCTGTCCGCCCTACAGATATACTGCACATTTAGCTGATGTGCATGGTCATTGCAGGGAATCATGAGGCATCTCTGTTGCTATACAGTGTGAGTTACAGACATAGTTCATAGCCATGCAGCTGAATGTCAAATATATAGTGGGGTAATGGTGTCCCAATGCAGTGTTGTCTGTCTGCCCTACAGATATACTGCACATTTAGCTGATGTGCATGGCCATTGCAGGGAATCATGAGGCATCTCTATTGCTATACAGTGTGAGTTACAGACACAGTTCATAGCCATGACTGTGTTCAGATACAATACATATATACTGTGGAATGTGACCCATGTCACTGAGGTGTATATACACTAAACCATGATGTGGAATGTGTGACACACGTCACTGAAGTGTATACGGATGACACCCCTGCACATCTGCAACCATATTGCTGCTGCCCGGCAACTATGGTCAGACATAGCAAACACGTCAGTACACCATGTCCCATATGACATCTGTGTACCCCACACACACAGACACACAAACACACACACACACACTCACGAGGAGAAAGTATGACATTGATGTCTGACACCAGCAAGGGGAATGTACTGTATCTGTGGGCTGATGTGGATACTGTACAGGTGACTGCTGTCATGTCGTGACACACTCAAGATGTTCAACACATCTTATGCGGTGGATTGATGTTACACCTACACAAGATGTGCACAGACCTGTAGGATGTCTAGTGTTCCACATCTGCAATATAAGCATTACACAAAGGTCATAGTTAGGCCATGTGTAGCCATTGTACGACAGGGTGTACACACAAGCACATCACATCTACTGTGTGTATTGCATCATGTCTCTGGCCATCCTCCATGGCCATGTGTGTACATGTGTTGGCCAAATTATTGTTATGGGTGTCTATTTCACATGCCTGTGTTGTCCCATATGACATACACCCATAGATATCATATGCTCCACTGACGACAGGGTTATGCAAACAAAGGGTGGTATGTTTGGTATGTGGGATATGTTTTTCAGGATAGTTAGGCAGTGTTGCAGCCAGGCCACTAGATGTTATGGACATGTCAAGATAGCACATCACATTGTGTGACATTCATAGTGGGGCTATGATCCACACCAGTGAATCCTGTGGGCTGGCCATACTCCAGCTCACTGTGTAGTACTGTTTGTATTCCCCACATGTATAGTTCTGATCTGTAGTACATGTCCCTACAGTGAACAGCACCTCCACCATTGTATGCACAGCTGTTCACACATCTGGCAATGACAGTTTGTGAGGATTCATGCCAGTGATTTACATAGTTTGCAAGTGTTGCACATGGGTAGCCATTGTGATGCATTGCAGGTTCGACCTGTATATTGTCATCTACATCTGTACTGCTGACATCAAATAATTTGATCAAGGTTCATGGCCTTTCAGACCAGATTCAGCAGGGTAGTAGTGCAGTACTTCCCATTATCAGTGGTGTCTCCCCCTTTGTGGGTTGTGATACCTGTTGGTGTGCACCATTCAGTGTGTACGCAGCCTGACATGAAGCTATGTTTTACATGATGTGTATGTGGAGAGCAACTTGTTTTGCCATATGTGTATGATATAGCCTGGGATGTGGACAGGTCCCATGCAGTCTGAGTGCAGTTTGTACCTGCATAGTTGTGGGTACAGGGGCTCTGTGGTGTACATGGATATATGATTGTGTACCTGTTGCGGGGCAGTGTGTTTAAGTTATCCAAGATCCTATCTGGATTGCTTATTCATGCTCAGCACTTGTTCAGAACTTGTAAGCACTACGTAAGCTAGTAATTACTATAGCACTCAATCTTCCTCATTACCTAGAGGTAAACAGGTTTTGTACATGCTTTTCTCACTTGCTTAGAGTAAAATAGCTCTTGTACTCACTTTCTTCACTTATCTAGGGGAAATTAGTTTTATATTCAGGCATGTCCAAGGGTCAGCTGATAGTGTTCTCTCCTGTCTATCTGATGAATCTGGACATCTTGAGGCAATGTAGACATTGCCTCATGTACACAGACAACCCTCTCCGTCTACCACCCAACACTACAACCTGTGAGAGATGCACTTATCTAGCCAAACTGGAGGTAAAGCTCTCTCCAACCAAGCCTGACCCTGACAGTCATGTGGAGAAGGTAAACATTCGCACCACACCACACTCATCACATAGTCTCACTGAATCTACCCCACCATTAACTGAGAAAACTACTTGTGTACCAACTCATTAGCTCAATGCTTTCTGGAATTCATAAACACCAATGCCCTGGATCAGCTTATCCACACACCCACCAGGGGCAACAATATCCTAGACCTAGGCATTACCAACATGAGTGACCGGTGTTCCACACCTGAAGTCAACTCCTCGTTGGTCCGATCCGACCATAAGCTGAACACCCTTGATATCCACATCCCGCCCCCACCCCCCATTAAGGGAACCACAATATAATATGTTTACAAAGCCAACTTCATGCTTCTTAAGACAGACATGGTGAACTTCATGACACCAATGCAGATGGACAATACTGTTACAACTGCTGAATCCTACACAAATGCACTCTATAAGCATTTACACGAGTGCATGGATCGTGCTATCCCAAACAGAACCAATACGCTATACTCCTAATTAAGGAAGCCAATCTGGTGGTTACCTGCCATAAGCAAACTGTACAACAGAAGGAAGACACTGTTGCAAAAGAGAGTACAATCCCATGCATGGCGGAGCTCCCTGGTCAGCCTCAGTAAGAAGGTGAGATCCCTTATAAGATCCTCCAAAGCTAGCTATGGAAACAAAACCACCACTAATTCCAATGACAACCACAAAGCATTCAATAGCTACGTCAAATATCTTGATGTCAACACCCAGATCTGCTCTGAGTTACAGCACAAAGACACGAACATTACAGAACCAACTGATATTGCCAACATCCTGGCAGATAGGTTCAGTGTTACCTTTCTCCCCTTTCACTCCCTAAAGGGCCCATATCTATATAGGAAGAGTGCTGAGTCCCTGTAATCACAACTATGCAGGTAAAAGCTGCACACTCTAAAGCCAATATCACAGCATCCATGGGACTGGACAACATCCCAGGCTGCGTTTTACACGAACCTCAGAATGTACTGGCTCCCCACATATGCACCATGTTCAATAATAGCCTCGCATCGGGCTTTGTGCCCCCTGAATGGCACACAACAACAGTTATCCCACTCCACAAAGGTGGCGCCACAACAGACCACGGGACCTATTGCCCTATAGGCCTGACAAGCCTGGTCTGCAAGGCTATGGAGCACATCCTCATGGATCTCAGTCACAGAGACACTGGGTACCTCAAAACTTTTGACCCCTCCCAGTTTGGCTTTGTTAAGGGCAGACCATGCCTCCTAAACCTGGTGGACTTCTTAGAGACAATTACCAAGGCGTTAGATGAGGGTAAGGAGGTCCACACAGCCTACATTGATCTCTCAAAGGCTTTCAACACCATTCCCCATTCTGGTATTATCGACATACCAATCCACCTGAACATTAACCCCTTCGTCATGTGATGGTTTGCAAATTGGCTCATGGACAGAACCCACACAGTGGGAGTTGCATATCCTAGGTCCAACTGTATACCAGTTACAAGTGGTGTCCCCCAGGGCTCAGTCCTAGGACCCCTCATGTTTTGTATATAATTCTCTGATGTACAGGCAAGCACAGGAGAGCTTTGGCTGAAAAGGTTTGCAGACGACTGCAAACTAGGGATCATAATTGTTTCCCCAGTTGATACAGACACCCTCCAGGATGGTCGCACAGAGACAGATACCTGGTGTCTATATCATCGCCTCAAGCTGAATGCCAAAAAGTGCATAGTCATCCCCTTTGGATATAACTAATTACTCGCGGACTACCACATAAGTGCTAGTCCCCTACATACAGAAAAGGTAAAAAGGGATCTGGGAACCCCAGTAGATAGCGATCTCTCCTTTGATACCCATAATGACAAGGTGGTTAGAATATCCTTCTATGTGGCCCTGCTAATCTCTAATGGGTTCTCATCCAGAACAAAGGAGGCCATTGTGCCTCTCTACTCATGACCTATTAGACCCATTAAAGGATACAACACCCCATTTGGGATGTACCTTACAAGGCAACTGTGCTGTTAATCAGTAATTGGTAACACCTCCTGGTGTATACACAACCCTCTGAAATGGGATTAGTACAAACAAACCCTGTAACATCAGCAGCTGTTCCATTGTATAACAGCAACCATTTCACATAGGACCACGTTAGTGTGTCTCTGACAAGTTATGTTAAGGCTTCTGCAGATGTTATACAGTAAGTGAATGATTTGTGATGTTATTACAGTTTGTATTGTCATTTGTTTGGGTGTGGGGGTGATGTTGGTGGGTGTACATAGATGCAGGTGTGTAGGAACTGCTTTTATGCATAATCAATATGTGCATGAGGATTCATTCCCTATTTGATCACCTATCCTTTAGTGGACTAATACTATGGTAATTGCAGGCTGATTCATTAAGGAACTGTTAATTGGTTCCTGTATAGCATGCAGGTGATGTTAGTCCTTGACTCCTTTCGGCAATACATTGGAATGTAATAAAGTATTGCTACATGAAAGCTGTGTATTTCTGTCATAGGTATTTGCAGTCATTGGAGTTGTGTTGGTGACTGACCCTCTTTGGTTAGGGCTGCCACCTTTTCAAATGGCCATAGTGGGACATTTTCGGGACACATATCAGATTTTACAGGCCGACACAAACCCACGGTCAGTACAAGGGATATAACTTTCCTTTTTTGTCTAAATATAAGCTTATTCTTGTAGCAGTTTAGTTGCTTATCCTGTTTCTTGTAACATGTAGGTATTTTAGATACAGAAAGACCTATTGTATGCAACTATTACATTACATATGGGACATAATTATGTCCTACAATCTCAGGACATTTGCCACGTTTAATATTTTTGGTCAGGACACAACCGCCCAAAGAGCAACTGTCCCTCACAAAGTGGGACAGGTGGTAACCCTATCAGTGGCTCATGTCCATAGCCCATATTTGTAATAGTGTATAGGCATATACTCTCCATATCCTTTGTTCATAAAGTTTGGACGTGGCGGAATGTGTGATTGCTATGGTCCATGTTATACTCATATATGAACACTTCAACCGCTGTATACGGGATACCTACGGAATCCCGAAACCACACAATTCTGACGCCCACAGTACTGGGCCCAGACTCCCATACCCCACATTACCGATAGCGACAGTAACTTGCAAAAGTAACACAAACATGGAACACACACACACACAGACATACTGCTGCCCACCACATCCAAACAAACCATCCTACACTACATATGAGCAGGTGGGCAAGTCCCCCTACACTCGCCCATGTGGGTGTAGGCATCCCCCACACCCCCCCACTTTAATATTCTACCTACTAGATTGCGCAAACAGATGCACAAAGCAAACCCACACCCACACATTACAGTCCCCCAGAAACACACACCACACTCAGAACACACACTACAGCCCTCAGGAACATACTTACACACAGTAACCTACCTGAACCGCAACACCAGAAGCACTGACTAAATTCCCCTTTACATCGGAATTTTAAACCTCGCGCTTTTGGTGTTTCGGTACTGTGGTCTTTCGGACTTTAAGCCTCGTGATTACGCTCGTCAGTATGTCAAGCAGTCGGTATGTGGTAGGTATCCCATTTATATGTACCTCCATGGTTATGTAGATGTTGTTAACCTATCTATATATCTACATATATATGTATATCCCCATATATCAACATCTCTCTCTCTCTCTCTCTCTATATATATATATATATATATATATATATATATATATATATATATATATATATATATATATATATATGTTGATTTATATATATATATATATATATATATATATATATATATATATATATATATGTTGATTTATATATTATATATATATATATATATATATATATATATATATATATATATATATAGAGAGAGAGAGAGAGAGTGTGCACCTTTCATTGGGTACATGCCAGTTTGTCCTATTTCCACACATTCCTACCTTTTGTGTTTTAACCTGTCAGTATACACAACTGCCATTGGTACATCTCAGGTAGCTTAGTGGTAGGTTATTGTGAAGATTGTGTACATGGTTGCGTGTTCTAATCCTGGCAGTGGTAATTTTAACTCTCAGAGCAGGCACTGGTAGTGCAAGGGTGATTAACGCCCATTTCAGCGGTTGTGTGTTCCAAATGTTTATTATTCTGTAGAATACTACCTATATATGCAAGCTGTGGTTAAGGTATACTATGTAACATATAAATCATGTGAGAAGATTCCTGTCATGGATACTCCCCATTATTTGGAACTACATCCCTGATTACATTATACAAAACCCCTTACTAACACTCCAGGGAATCCTTGCAGAGTGGGTGGAGAACAGTGGATACACCCCAGGGATCCCACAATTGGCTCTGCTCCACAGAGGGACAGTTAGTTAATCAATGGGGTGGCGACAGCAGACACTTTTTGGCTATGCTTATGAGTGGCCTCGGGCAGTTAGGCATGTACCTACCTATGTATCTATGAACCTATACATACAGTATGGACACATGCTGATAGCTTAATTTACTGTTCAGGTATTGACTTACCTTGTGCCAATGGCAGTTGTGTGTACAATAGTTGAGGGCTACCTATGTAGGATGCACATAGTAGGCCACCTACACATGACAATTTACAGGTGGTTGCATGTGTGTGCCATCCATGTTTGCTGTGTGTGTAGGTGGAGAAGGGTGTCAGTCCATAAGTGCCTACACTGTCAGTGTGTGTGCTATATATTCCCTCTTTGCCAAGGGATGGGCATACTGGGCATGCCTCCGTCTGCCTACTGGGGCTGGCACAGGGTGTTCATGGTCTGAGTCCCTCTGTGCCTGTGGGGCCCTTGGCAATGGTGGTGGGCTGTGAGGGCCTTCGCCATTCTGTCCCTGCTGCAGCTGTTTTCGAAGGATCATATTATGTAGCATGGCACATACTATGAAGATGTGGGCATATGTGCCTGGAGAGTACTGCAAGGCTCCACCAGATATGTCCAAGCAACGGAACCGTGATTTCAGCATCCCAAACACGCACTCTATGATGATTCTGATTTCTGCGTGTGCCTCATAATGGCATTCTTGCATGGCTATGTGCGCATTTCTGATGGGAGTCATCATCCACAGTTCCAGTGCATAGCCAGCATCCCCCACCAGGTGGCCATATGGGATGTCCCCCCTGGCAAATACCTGATACAGCTGTGAGGCATGCCATATGTGGGAGTCATGATAGCTTCCAGGGCTGCCAGCACACACATCCATGATAATGCCCTGGGCATTGCACACGACCTGGCAGTTGATGGAGGGGTATCCCTTGTGGTTTATGTAGCACCTACCCTGCTCACCGGGTGATGTCTTGATGTATATGTGCGTGCAGTCTATTGCACCCAGTACCTCCGGGTAGTCTGCCACACAGTGGAAGAGACGCATATTGCTGGCCAACTTCTCCTGCATTCAGGGGAAGTATATGTGCTTATTGGCATGTGGTAACATGGCATCCAGGAACTGGTGGAGTATCCTGGATGCTGATGCCTGTGAGATCCCCATGATATCCCCAGTTGGCCTTTGAAAGGTACCTGTGGCTAGTATTCTCAAGCTAACACATACCTTCATGTCCACTGGGATGGGTTCCCCTCTGTTACTTCTGGCTCTGAGGCATGGCCGGCACAGCTCAACAAGTTGCTGTATGGTGTCTCTGTCCACCCTGTAATGCTCTACTATCTCCAGATCATGTAGCCCCTGGTAGGTTACCCTGGGTCTGAACACTCTTCTCCTCCTCCGGTGCCTGAGATGGTTGTCAGCATCATCCTCCACACCACTGTCAGTCTCCAACACATGCTGGTGAATCAAAGCTATGGCAGCCCCTAACATGTACATATTAAAAGTTCCCCGTCTGTATACATCAATGGTGCAGAGTGTCTGGGAATACACAAGTGTGTGTGTGGGGCTTTCACACCTTATACTATTGTGCAATGGATGATGCTGGTGTAATTGGGTGTGTATGTGCAATTCCAGCTGCAGGGTATCTTAATTATGGGTTTTACAGCAGGTACTGCTATTGTGGGGTGTTTGGTGTTGACTTACGCTTGGCTGCCATGATTCATCTATTGCCCTTTACTTCACTTTTCAACCCAATTCCCCTCCCATTGTCAGGCTTGCATTCAGCTGCCTGCTTTCTTGTTTTGTACTTTCACAACCCAGGATTGTGTTGGGAAATGTGTTATGTTACTGATCTACTTCAAGTTTGCTTTGTTCTGCTGTGACAGTTCTCTTTTCTTTGCTGTACGGCACCTCCCCTTTCCTGTTCTGCAGGTAGCTGCTAGCAGCCTTGTTAGCTGTTGTCAATGGCCCACTGTGAGTTCCTAGGTGTTAATTATTCATTTGTACTCCAATTACCATGCAACAGCATTTCCTTATTGTCTTCCCATATCCTTCCTGTTTCAGCTATGGTGCACGCTGTGCACAGCCATTTACCAGGTTTCGAGCACGTTTTCATCCACGTTCACATGCACTTTTGGTTACATTGTGTGCTCTCAGCTAAGTAAAAATATGGCTACTTCCACACCCCTATCCTACGGCTTTGCTTAGCAACAGGCAACCCGGATTAGCAATGCTCTAATGTGCTTAGAGCTACGGTGGCGCACCCCTCTCTTGATGTCATATTTACCTCCAGGCCACACCTCGGTGTTGTACTGCCACACTGTGTGGTACATCCTTACGCCGACGGGGAGTTTGCGATTCAGTATTACTTGACTCATTTGCATGGCATTGACTACTAATTCCTAGTTACAGTGCAGAACACTGTCACAGACCTTTAGCAACCCTTGCACCATGGTTGTGGTGTAGCATGCGTGCCATTGACTATTATGGGGAATTCATGAATTGTGTTACATTGCAGTTTTATGACATCTAAATATATTTTCATTGTGATCCCGTTTGCACACCGATGCACTGTGATTTTACTTTGCGTTAGTGTGGCTATGACATTAAATGTTATTTTTTATGTTATGTGCATTTTTTTTTATGCCATTGGCTATATATTTAGCCATTGGCATATATTAACATTATAACAGGTAAGTTTGGTCAGCTTTCATGGCTCCGATTTTATGTTTGAAAACATGTAAACCTTTTTTTGGTTTACATTTCTTCATGCTTACGCTATGCCTGCACCACGTTATGAATCACTATATACCTTCATTTGCATGCTACACTGCTCCACATGAGGTAATTAGCATGCATGCGCCGGGAGCTGCGCAGCTCTGGCGTACGCTGGTAGTGCAAGTGAAAACAGCTCGTATCTGAATCGCTCGGCAGCCATATTTGGTGTTAGATCGCCGACGCTACTCCGGCGCCTGGAGCAAGCTTCATGAATCCCGGGGACTGACTTATGTTTATACAAAGAATTGTTAACACATGCATTCTTTATATCATAGTTATGTTCATAAATCCCGTTTTTTAACTTTCGTTCAGTATTGCCCACATAAAAAGAAAACCATTTTCATATCTTGCAAGGTATACAAGACCACTTGTGTTACAATTTGCAAAACTAGAATTACAAATCAATTTGTCTCTACAAGCTAAATAAAGAGTTTCACCCTTATAAATGAAAGCAGTGTGGTCTGCAGCTGTGGATTGTTTTGTCTGGTGTGATTATTAAATGGATTTTCTTCTGCCTACTGGGTGTTTATTCCTGAGTGCTCCTTTTCTTCTTTTGCTGGTTATTTCATTTTAAGCACTTTTTCCTTCCATTTTGGTGTTATCCCCTGTAAATATCACATCGACATCAAACCCAATTGAAACCCAATCTGGTAGTTAGGGACCTGGGAACCTATGTGGACAACAAACTGCCATTTCTTCACCATGTATGCATTATCCTAAGAAAGTCCTTTTTCACTGCTCAGCTTATTGGTAAGGGTTTGGCATCTAGGTCCAGTGATGTGATCATTTCACTGCACTCATCACTTAGGCCAATCACTGAATATAATTCCCTTTTCAGTATGTATCTGTCCAAACACTTAGTACAATCTGAATGACCACAACAGAAAATCAAAGATCTAAATCATAAAAACTACACTGACCATTTCAAAGCTTTGCTTCTTTTCTCAGTGTCATATAGGCTACTGAGAGGTGATGTCTACTTTCCATACAGAGCCTCAAAGGATTCTATCCTCTCAGATCTATTGCATGTACAAAAGTCCATTGGTGGCATAAATAGTCACTCAAGAGATCATAATCTTTTGAAACATAAGTGGAACATGTGGGCTGGATAAATATGTATTACAGAGAATACCACAGGTTTGGAATAATTATCCTCTACATATAAAGCAAAGAACTTCCCTTACTCTATTCAAATTCTATCTATATGAATGAATGGGAAACTGCAAATTCATCTCCAGTTTAGCACCTTTGTCCCTTATGTGTAGGGATAATATACAAATGCTCTGCCTAGCTCTGGGTTACGTGTACATAAATTAGGAGGACTAAAAGTTTTCATGGCAACGCAGGGTGATGCTTCTAAAGATCTTCATGGGTCAATAGCCTTGTAAGAGCCTATGAACCTAAAAACTATGAGATATTTATCATGAAGAAAATTATAATTATGAAAGTAAACCACTCTTTTCATGAGCAGTTATGATGCAAAGCGAACCAATGTCTTAAATGGCTGTAATATCACCATTTGCAGTTAAAAAGAAAAAGAAACGAATGCCAAGGCACTATTAATACCACAAAAATAGTCAGCACTGTGGAACAGAGGGATAAAGCCATGACCTTGAGATGAGATAGCACTCATGAATGTGCCTCATTTTTATTTCCTATGGAGGCCAGGAATATGAAGGGGATGCTGTCCACAGGGGAAGTGAGATATTGGCTGAGTAACTGTGAGGGTGGGATAATACACCAGAACACCTACTACACATCATTCAGAGATTGTACATGTATGCAAAGGGGGAGGGAACTTACAAAGGGCAAACAAAAAAACAATCTTCCTTTGCAGAATATATAATACTATCAATAAGTGCCTCATACTCCTCACCAGCCCCACAAATACATTAGAGAAAGTCTGGTTAGGTTTGTCAGGTTTGCCCTGGTGACCAAGGAAGAGTTCCCAGGGACAGCTGGAAGAAGAGAAGGGCAAAAACATTTAAAAAATAAACAAAAAGTAATATCTCAAAATTATTCACATGTACACATAATTCAGATGTTATATATATATATATATATATATATATATATATATATATATATATATATATATATATATATATATATATATACAGAAAAAAAAAACAAATTAAAGAATGCAAACCACTATATCACTAATATGAGAAGTAAGCAATACCATACACGGAATCAGTATTTTAGACACATAGTACTATTTTATTCCATTATGAAGACCAGCTGCCAAAAGTGCTCTGTTTACAAAAGTCAGAATAATGTACATGTACAGAACTGATGAACAATAACAGAAATTGTGAAACACAAATTAAATGCAGTGTGTGTTTCTGTGGGTCTGTCTAGCAATCCATTTATTATATTTTGATAATCAGATAGTTCCCCAGTCAAAAATACTTTCGCTTGAATGGAATAACACATGGACTACAATTCCAAAAAAGAAAGCAGGTGATTTCAGTTACATAAAATCATGGTAAGCATGAGATAAAAAGGTCACATAAAGCACAGTAGCAGTGCAAACTGAGCTGCAAGCAAACAGTGGGATAGGTAGGTCCTTAATAAATCTTAGAAAATAAAAAAGTAAAAATGTGGTCAATGGGCAATGGGCTGTTATGTTCTAAATTAGCAAGCAGTCCAGCAGTGAAGACTATAAAGATGTGTGTGTGTGTGTGTGTGTGTGTGTGTGTGTGTGTGTGTGTGTGTGTGTGTGTGTGTGTGTGTGTGTGTGTGTGTGTGTGTCTGTGTCTGTGTCTATGAAACATATATATATATATATATATATATATATATATATGGGTCTACTTCACTTCACCAAAAACTCATTTGGTAGAATTTCATTAGACTGAGACCAAATCGCCGAATGTTCAAACCACTAAAAACTCATTTGACCGATACTCATTTCACCAAAAGCTTACTGCATTTCAACATACAATATTTTACACCATACGTATGCACATTTACAACACCAGTGACTAACTCTTTCCAGAACTTAAAAAACAATTACTTACCCTGTTAACAGAAAATGGATAATATAAAACCAAACTAGATGGGGTGCTACACCCCACCATGCCCCCCAATGTGGGGGGCTATACCACCCACGCCCCCCCCAACTATCTATACTAACTCCAGGATTGCACTACAGTGGGGAAAAGGGCATATAACTTTTAAATGCCTTACAGTACTCTACACAAATAAAATGTAGTATGTTGAAATGTGGCATTGTAAGCTTTCGGTGAAAAGAGTTTTGGTCAAATGAGTTTTCAGTGATTTGAACTTTCAGTGGTTTGGTCTCAGTGAAATGAAATTCTATCAAATGAGTTTTTAGTGAAGTGAGGTAGTAAACTAGACCTATATATATATATATATATATATATATATATATATATATATATATATTATATATCGGTCCCCTCGATTTGATCAAACATCAGTTTGGTCACTGAGTGATAGAGGTAGTGCTTAATATCAAAAGTTGAAAATGTTGAGGGACTATTTTATCATGAAAGGTGAGTGGAACTGGAGGTGGTGAATGTGTCTGACTATGTGGTAGTCAGGGTTAGGGTTCGTAATAGGTGGTAAATAAGTCTTGTGTGCTTGTGTGCAGTCTTTCCAATAAGATGACTGGATACACTACAATCAATTGAGAATGTGAACTAGTGAAGCTATGATGAAAATTATTCCTTAATGCTATGATTTTATTGGTTATTTCCTTTTATATAATCGTAAGTTGTTGTTGTTGTGCCTTTCGGCTTTTCCCGGTTAGGGGTCGCCACAGCGGAACTCCGGTCCGCTAATGATTGGCAGTAGATTTTTATGTGCTGGCTTGCCGGGCCTAACGCACAACCTTCAATGAAGGAACGCCCATTCACGCATGTCGCCACACAGAAGACGCTCTAACTGAGAATCGAACGGGCAACATAATCGTAAGTATTAATCCTAAAAAATTTCACGATCTGAAGAAGGCTAGAAGCCGAAAGCGCTTATCCAGTTTGCAAGGACTATTTTGCTAAGACTTTTAGAACATTTTATTTTATTTTTATTTTAATTACAGTTTAATAAATTTTGAACTTTTATTTGCTGTTTCGCATTGGATTATTTGCTGTCTACACAAGATTTTTGTCGTGGTGGTTTACTGGAGGTTCATCTTGCTTGATATTTTAGAGTTAAGGTCAAGGTTAGGTAAGAGAGTAAATGTAGTGATGTTAGCATGTGTGTGTTTGTGTGTCTGAGTGTGTATTATGTAGTGGTAGTATTATGGAAAGGTTTTTTAAGTTAATGTATAGGGTTAGGGTTAGCACTCATTACTAAGGTGGTATAGAGGGACAGAGCCTTTCAACCCTACATCGCTAAATATACCACATTTGAGACTGCACAACGGGGTGAATAAGAGATACTTCCTAATAATCTGTGTTACATGATCTCATATGTTCCATTTCTGTTTGTTGATGTGAGGGGTAAGTGATGCAACAGCCCTGATCACTAGTAATCAACTATCTCTATAGGATCCAAGCATTAACTTGGAAATGTTTGTGATAGTTCTAGCTCAAAAGGGATCCAATGTGTCAGTGTTACCTTCAGCAATTCAAATGACCCTGAACTATATACAACTTTGTGTTTAGATAAATTAAAACTAAGAAACAGCAGAAACATTTTTATAAAACAATGTCAACTGATGCTACAAGCCACTAAAATATTTGATTGAAAATGTAGTGCTACTAGAAGAAAGTATGATCCACATGGAATTTGACAGAAGGATGAAATTTCCTGAATGTAGTTAGGGAAATATGGGTGAAGATATCAGATAAATCATCTGTTTGTTAACAGTGGTCTGGGAATTTTAATGAATACATGAATATATGTGCATTTGTTCTTAAATATCATTGGCAAACTAAAACATCAGCCTATAGAAAAAAAAGTTCTGCTTAGATTATTCCAGTTATTTACATGTTTTGATCATGGAATATGTTTATAGTTGTTTAAAAGCAGCAGTGTTTCACCTCCCTTGAAAATATTAAAATAACAGTGTTACAGTGAGCATTCTCCTAATTCATGCTTACTTGTTTCCTGATCAAGGATCTTTATATGTCCCATTATGATGATGCGTATTGGAGGGAAAGTGTCTCTCAGTCATTCATGAATTTTATTAAAATGGGTAATTATTCAATTAACAATCATTTCAATTAACAGTTGTTTGTCTTTTCAGCTTTTCCCAGTTAGGGGTTGCCACAGCGGAACTCATGTCCTCTAATGATTTTCAGTAGATTTTTATGGTGCCGAGTTGCCAGCCCGACGCCCAACCTTCAGCGAAGGCACACCCATTCACGCATGTCTTTCGAACACCACTCAACCGTGGGGAGGACATGCAGCTTTCAGGATAATTTAATATATACAGCTTTTCTGGAGAAGCGGGCAGTGGTAACTTTGTTTTAATGAGTATGTTAACCCAAGCTGTCATTTAAAATGTGAAAAATAAAATGATATTCCATTCTGTTTTAACACACTGTTATTCTTAAAATTACTACCCCTTCACAAAGATGTCACTGCAACACTCTTGTAAAGTACTTCCTCCAACTGATGTCAGTAATGTTAGGGATGATATTCAGACTTAATAAAACATTTTTTATAAGTAATTCACCCAGAAAATAGGAACACAGTAAAGCTGGGAAATCTCTGGAAGAAGAAAAGTGTGCAAATACACTGAAATGGAAGGATTTCACTTGCTTCCATTTTAGTGCAGATTTTTTTTTAATTTTACCAAAGTCTTGTTTTGGTAATGGCAATCACCATAAAGATAATCCCCCGGATTCATGAATCCTCCGTGTAAGACTTAATAAGTCTTACTCGGAGGCTGCAGTTGAACGATATGATGTCAGCGTGCCATGAATATTCATGAGGGCACTCTGACTCAACCGTAACTTTTACACGGACCGAGTATGAAAGCAGGGGGCATGTCCAACTGCCGAGCAGTCTAAATGTCCACGCCCCTGCAAGTGTAGTAAAAGCAAAATGTCAACACAAAAGAGCGAGTTCGCTCAAATGTACTTGCACCCAACACCACACTCCTTGACACTGTAAACCCCCATCACAGTTATAAAAAGTAAAATATGTAATTTTTTTTTTTTAAATCCACGATATAATTGCCCATATTTGCGCGTGTGTGCGTGCCCATTGCTTAGCTATAGTTAGCAATTCCGACATGGAAGAGCATAAGAAAGAATGTTTATGCAAATCATACCAAATTGCAATGGCGTAATGGTAGAGCGTATGCACAAAGAGGAGGCATTCATGGTTCGAGTCCCACCACTCCCCTTCTTATTTATGTTTAAATCAGTATTTGAAATAATACCAGACATATGATTAAAATTTTATTAAAAGCAGTGACATGGCCAATGTATCAGTGAACAAAATTATATATTTTTAAAGGACTCAGATATAGAATAGCCTGCTGTTAAGCAATGCTTTACCCAGCTAAACACAGGTGCCCATAGTTAAATAGTGCTTTAGCCAGTTAAACAGAGATGCCATATTTTAATAGCGCTTTACCCAGCTAAACAAAGGTGCCCATAGTTTAATAGCGCTTTACCCAGCACAATAGAGTTGCCCAAAGTTTAAAAGCGCTTTACCCAGTGCAATGTGTTTGCGCGGACGTGCATGCCGTGCCAACCAGGGCACGGTAGGGCACCGGGGAGCAACGTAGAGCTAGGTTGCTTAAATGCAGCCACACCCCCTAGCCTGTTTAGACAGTATTAAAATAAAAGAGTGACAATGTTTGAACCCAGGACCCTGTGCATCATAATCAAAGCACAGAACCACTAAGCCATGACAGCTTAGGAGAAACAGCCACTATTAGCATGCATATACTTAGAAATGGTAGATTAACCATTACTAAGCAGGTCTGCAGTCAGCTTAGAATTCTCAAAAATGGCCAGTCACAAAAAAATGCGGGAAATGCGGCATATTTAAGCCCCATCAGCGGTAATACTCACCATAACTGATTGTGGTACCCATTTGCAGTCAGGATGGCAGGTGTCGGAGAAGGCAATCGCTTTAGAGCGCAAAGGTGTGGCACTGAGGAGTCCAAATATATGGTTTGGCTCCTAGTCCACCAACATGAAGGCCGACTCATGCAGAGCCAGGTTCAATGGGGAGCGTACAAGGCAGAGGCGTGGTACCAGTTGGCACATGATCTTACCAGTGCCACAGGCATTCCTAGGACTGGTGAGTAGGTCCGTCACCACCATGTGGACCTGAAGCGACGAAAGGAGGACCAACTGAACCGATGGATCCAGGAGGCCCGTCAGATGCCCAGTGCCCCACTACAGAGTAAGTATCCATGTAATTAAGTATGTAAGAAATGCTATCCTTGCCTATAGTATGGATAGGTATGTTCCAATATCCCTTCATTTATATTACAGCTGCAGGTGTTCATTCCGCGAATCAGCAAGCCTATGCTGATAGGCTGGTAAAGCTGCGCCTCCAGGCAGGTTAGTAATTATTCATCTGGTATTATTATAGAATATAAGTGAGACAGCCTGTAAAACAGTTCAGTGTTGTAACCCAGTAATAAAGGTCAAATAAGCCTAGAATAAAGCTTCTGCTAGTATTCTAAGATCAGATAAGTGATGCAGTCTGAAAAAGATTATTGTAATCCATTAATAAAGAGTAAACAAGTCCCAAATAGAGTTTCCACCTGTATTGTAATATGAGATAACTGCTTCAGCCTGAAAATGAGTGTTCTAATCCATCAATAAAGGACAGACAAGTCATGAATACATCCTTGTATATACTGACATATGAAATAAGTGAGTCAGCTGGAAAGGATTGTTGTAACCCAGTAATAAATGTTAATAAAGCCTGGAATTAAGTACCATCCTGAGATGTATATATAAAATAAGTGAGAGACTGTGAGAAAGAGTTTGAAGCTACCAATAAAGGTGTAAGAAGTCTGGAATAAAGGTATACTGCATACACTACATAATGAAATGAATGAGACAGCCACAAGCAAAGAGTGAAATGTTTTTAATAAAGTACAATACCTGGACTGTGTCCATCCCACATTTTGGATATGTTGTTGCACCCTTGCATTATGGAGATAGTATTTTTGCATGAAATGCTGAACATCCACAGTTGTCTTGGCCCATATAAACTGGCTGATGGGAATGCCAGTATCTCAGAAGAATATTTATAGTCCTCAACTGTTTCATGTATAGTATGTACATGTTAATCTGGTACATGAGAGCTTATGCTTGTGATCCCACAAATGTCAGTGTGTTGCTAGAACTGTACGTAACTGTTCAAATGTAGCAGGATACTTTACCTGAACACAGCCAGATATGAACATATATGAATACAAATGGAATGTATATTAATGTAGCAGTAACATCTCCATCACCAACATTTCTAAGGTTACATACAGGGAACTGTACTAATACATACAGGGGATATATATCTGCATCTAGTAGGAATGTACAGTATACGTATAGGTATTTTAAGTCGTTAATGTAATATTTTACCACCCTACGTTATGCTCACAAATTATGCCATTCCACACCAAACTGGGTATGGTCCTATGGACATTTGTCCTGTTGGTTTATACATATCTGCATGTATGTTGATGCATGTGCCCTGTTCACACATCCAAACCTGATGGCCTGTTGCCACCAATCAACCCTGCATGCTGTTGGAATGTCCACTGTTGTTCTAAATATGCATGTGTTATGCTTGCTGTTCAACGTTTGGAATTCATGTGTGTTTGGTTAATGGGAATACTAATGCATGCTGTTACAACTAATTTGGAATGGTGTTGTTTGTTACTAAACCAAAATGCCATTAAATACTGCTAAACATAGGACAACTGGGAAGGCGGGTCCCAGCAGACCCACCTCTCTCACCTCATCTGGCAATTGCACTTGGCACCAGTGCCCAGCTCGGGACCTCCTCCTCCGGTGGCCCTGTGCCACCTTTGGGTGGAAGCGCTGCAGGGGATGGGGCTTGCCCCCCCTCTGCAAGCTTGGCCGGAGGAGAGCCTCCACTCACCCTCCAAAGGGTCCGGGCTGTGGTTCGTAGTGAGATCAGGAGTTCTGTGACTGATCCCCTATGCCAGCTTGAGGAGAGAGTGGCACAGCTCACAGGTGTGCCTGCCCCTCCTATCCAGCCCCCAGCACAGCCTTGGCATGGGCTGTGAAGGTGCAGTGGTAACTGCCCATGGGTGGGGATCTCAGTTCCACTGTTGCCATCTGTGGGCTCATGGGCTTGCGATAGCTAAACATCCATCCCCGTCAATTGTGTTTACCCACCACATGTGTCATACTCCACCCCTGTATGCGTCTTGTTTGTCTTGTCTGTTAACCTCCCCAACCCACCTCCCCCAATATTCCTACTTCCTTCACCTCACATTCCACTCTTACCTGAAAAAAAAAAAAAAAGGGCAATCTGTACCCGCAAAAAAATTACGCCCCATACATTGCTGCCCATTTCGCACACATGTCTGCTGGACATGTAAACTGATAATTACAATTGGCTGTACAACATACTATGTTGTCCTCACCCCTCTCTCAGGGGTGGAAGGTTTCAAATCTCACTCTAAATTTCAAACATATGCACAGCTATTGCTGGTAAAGAATTGGGCAGCTATGGACCTTCCCTACATCCTTCCTGCACATCCCGAGCTTGTTTTCCTACTGTCCTACCCTCTTTGTGTCCCCTTTTTCACCACTTTCCTATTTCCCCATTTTCTTTTCTTTAAAAGAAATTAGCGTGGGTGTTAGTGGGAGTAAATGCTTTTATGCAGTAGTCAGCGGGTGTGAGCTTGTGTGCGCTTAGCTAAGCATAGATAAGCATAGCTAAGCATCGTGCAAACATGCGCAAACCCACTTACAACTGCTTAAAAGTGCCTTAGTCACTCTGTATGACAAGGTCTGTAGTCTGCTCATCAGCAAAATAAAATACCCCTGTCAGTCCCAAACCCCGGACACACTAGACTGCATGAATTACCACTGAGCCACAGCAGATATACAACAGCTTGGTGCTGTAATAAATATATCATGCATTACTAAGAGGGAATGTAAAGGGAAAATAGGAAAGCCAGAGCAAAACATTTCAAGACAGACAGAAATATAACATGCATTAAAAGGAGTGAATGTAAAGGGGAAATATGAAAGCTAGAGCATTACGTTGCAAGAAAGAAATGTAACATGCATTAAAAGGAGTGAATGTAAAGGGAAAATAGGAAAGCCAGAGCAATACATTTCAAGACAGACAGAAATATAACATGCATTAAAAGGAGTGAATGTAAAGGTGAAATACAAAAGCCAGAGCATTACATTGCTAGAAAGAAATGTAACATGCATTAAAAGGAGTGAATGTAAAGGGAAAATAGGAAAGCCAGAGCAAAACATTTCAAGACAGACAGAAATATAACATGCATTAAAAGGAGTGAATGTAAAGGGGAAATACAAAAGCCAGAGCATTACGTTGCAAGAAAGAAATGTAACATGCATTAAAAGGAGTGAATGTAAAGGGAAAATAGGAAAGCCAGAGCAAAACATTTCAAGACAAACAGAAATATAACATGCATTAAAAGGAGTGAATGTAAAGGGAATATAGGAAAGCCAGAACAATACATTGGAATAACCACTGTAGTATGCTAGTTAATTTCCTAATTCCAAAAGAAAGTACATACTCCCATGTATCCAGTGTTAGCATTAGGAGGTGTGAGTAAACTGACACACTGAGAAGAGTGTACTGGAAGAAGCAACAGTCAGGTTTCAGTACAACATGCATTTCACCGGCTACAGCCCAGCTGCAGATATGAGACATATACCAACCTTCTGACTCACACAACAGTGTCCACAGCAAACAAGCATGGTCCCCACCTTGCAAAACTGAAAGGCCTATGCCTACCTAACCTACCATTTTATAGCAGTGTCCTGAAATCACAGTGAGAACTGCAATTAGCACACAGCAGGCTGCATGCAATTACTAAATGGTGGGCACCAATTGGTGCAGAGGCCATCACATGCACATGTGCAGATACTTACAAAAGCAGCCTGTACTTGCTGTCCACACATGCAATAATATCATTGCAGCATATGGAGAGAGAGAGAGAGCGAGCAAGCAAGAGAGAGAGAGAGAGACAGACAGACAAACAAACAAACACAAACAAACAAATGAACAAACAAACAGAGGTGTTTGGAGACACCAAAATAAAAAAAAATATATTTAAAAAGAACAATAAATGGCAACAGGTACAACAGACAGAGGTAAGACATACAAAGGTAAGGTATGCAACAGATATGTATTTGGTAGGATGTGAATGATGTGTCTGAATGGTACTGTACATACAGTGAACCCTCCATATGTGTGCGCAGTCCATATCTATATGTAAATGCAGATGTGCATAGGGCAAGGGACATACTGCAACTATTAGTGAAGGCTAGACATATATATGTAGGTGAAGGTTGCTATGTGCACAAATCTATGTAGGTTGTAGTGTGTGGCATTGAAAACAGCAAGCAGTGCAGGTATACGTCATGTGGTGGTTAAATGCTGTGGGACTGAGACAGTGAGGCCTGCTACAGCTATACGGCCTGAGGACAGCAAAATGCATTCCGCACAGCACTGTGCAATATTGTTACAAAACTGTATATCTCACAACTGTTTAATGATTGATATTCCCAACATGAAAGGTGGCCAGTATATGTGCCTATATGTGCATGTATATGTACAGCAATGGATGTTTACAAGTATGTTTATATATTCCTGTATATATGTATATATATACATATATACATATATATATATATATATATATATATATATATATATATATATATATATATATATATATGTATACATACATACATATATACAGATATATAGATATGTACATATATAGATATGTACATATATAGATATATAGATATATGTAGATATATAGATATATACATATATAAATATATATAGAGATATATAGATATATACAGATATATATAGGGATATATCCAGATATATATAGGTATGTATATATATATATATATATATATATATATATATATATATATATATATATATATATACATATATATATATATATATATATATATAGAGAGAGAGAGAGAGATATATATATATATATATATATATATATATATATATATATATATATATATATATATATATATATATATAGATATATATATATATATATATATATATATATACGTATATATATGTATAGATATATATATATGTATATCTGTAGAGTGAGAGAGGGAGACACGGGGTCAGACGTACTGCAACAGGTGCATAGTGACCAACGCATTGACTGAACACCAGTGTTGATACTGCAGTACCATACCCCATTCCAAAACACTTTACGCACTAGCTACCAGATAGGTGGTTGCCTGCCCAATACTGAAGGTGTCAGAAGGGAACATGGGACACGATGTACAATAGCCTCCCCTCTGATAATCACAGTTCCACACTAGTCTTGTAATCCCTCTACGTGGTACATATCATCACAAAAGGTGTGCCATCTAGGGAAATATAGGTCAGTGTACCCCCTACTCCTCACAATGCCCCATGTGGTATGTACCTCACATGACAACCACAGCAAGTGGAAAGGCCACAGACATACCTAACAAAGAGGGACACTGCCCCAAACACATGCCCTATGCAGACTGACTCACAAAACCACAGCTAGAGTGCATTGCATATGTCATACACAGAGGTCACCACTGCCGGACATACAGAGGTATGTCACACCCATAGCAGTCGGCCAACCACCATGACAACACCTCACAATCCCTCCACTCTACATGACCTAGGACCCTAATCCTTGTCATAGCACTAAACAGCACATGCTGGAGGTACAGGTTCCTATACACAAATATGCCATACTCTGGACTAAACTACCCAGCATTAATAAACATGGTTCCTCATTAGTAGATGTCATACATGCCCCTGATGAATGTTATGGAGATAGGTAATATGCCCTGGGAGTCACCTCTGTGTATCCATTTGACAGGAGCAAGTGTAATCACATTACATGTGTGTCAAATGGCAGGGTAGCATATGGCTAGGCTGCTGTAGGCCCCGGGCCAATAGTGTAGTAGCTACCTATGACACAATGTGCACACACATGTACTCAGTGCAATACCAGCTATGTGAGGTGGAATGAGTGTGTTACTGACTGTGTGCAAGGTCTGTAAAGGTGTGATAGCTTAGCGTGAGGTTGTGTCTGTCATGGTAGTTTGTGTCCTAGATGTGAGGGCAGAGAAAGATGTGTCCGTTATTGGGATGCAGACAAAGTAGGATGGCATATGTTGTGATGTAATACCTTGTGTATGACTGTGGTGTCCCATTGTAGGCTGTAGCAATACATGTATGCTCAGTAAGTGGTACTGCTGGTGAATCCAGGTCACATATGAACTACCTGAAGCTGTAGGCCTAAACACCAGAGTATGGTGTATGTTCACATTCCCTGGTATCACTGTCTTATGTGTTTCCTGTAGTCTGCACTGATCACATTCCTCAGGCATAGGTATCTGTAAGTAGGGGCACACAGTACTATAAGGTACACAGGTAATGCTCATCTGTGTTGGCATACATTTGTGTGTTGTATGCATGTCTAATGTGTGTGTAATGATGCCTGTACCATGGCCGCAATCACATGTGTGTTACAGGGTATGTGTGTGTACCTAGCAACATGTATACTCTGTTACAGCAGTATGCCAGCTATATTAACAACCGTACACATATGTTAGGTAGGGGTATGGCATCAAAGACTAGGGTGGTTTACTGTTAATACTGTAACTGTACATTACATTCATTGCATTGGATGACAATATTCGTCATGCATTAGCTTGATATATACCCCCAGTGTGAGGTTGTGCATTGTATCCAATACAGTGTGTCGAGTACTGGTGTATACTGGTTTGTTGTATGGAGTGCGGCAGCCACTGTCAGGCAGTTGTGGGTTGAGCACTGATATGTGGTATTGAATGTGTGTATCCTCTGATAGACAGACAGATGCTATATCTGGCAGTTAAGTGATATCTGTACTTCATAATGTTAAGTGTGCCACATGACTTGCTCACACATATTGTTTAATTGTCTTCCAGAGTTATGGCTCATCGCCGCAATCCTGTGTATACAACTGCAGAGGAGGAGGTCATACAGGCCAGCCTGTATCAGAACTGTGCACGGCTTTTTTCCAGGGCCAGCCAGCACCAGCATGAGCGCACTGCACTGTGGCAAGATCTTGTTCGCCGGGTAAATGACATAGGCATGCATAACCGGACATATGAGCAGGTATGCCATCACTGCAGTGATTTAATCAGACTTGTCCGGCAGCGTGTGTCTGATATCCATAGGCAACAGCTTGCCACAGGTGGTGGGGCACCCATACATCCCCCCCTCACCAGAGTGGAGGAGCTGCTCCTAAGCATGGTGGCTCCTGGCCTACAGCAGCAGCGACATCATGCATGTGTCATCATGGAGGCCGGAGCTACCCTGCAGGACAACATGGAGCATGCAGGTAATATGCCCTAGCTGTAGACTACTGTTACCTCTATTGTTAGAATATGCTTATGTGAGATGTGTACTGTGTGTTTAGCAGTTGTGCTGCCTCTTGTGTGCAATACTGATATTTGGAAAAGTATCTCCACACCTGTGACTGTTGACTGTTGTTCCACTGTAGATTAGCGCACTCACTCAGGGCAGCAATGCCAGAGTTATGGCCACTGATAAACTGTGTCATATTCTTGTAGGTCCCTCTGGTGTGACAGCACGGCAGACGGTACATGCTGGTGAGTGTGTTAACACTTTAATATTGGTAATTAAATGTGCATGTCAAAGGTGAGGTGTAGGCCATGTACACGTAACACACCTATGCATAATGCATGCTGTCCATGTTTGCTATGAGACATTAATCATCTCATTAAAGTCAGTATCTGCCTCAAGCACATACACTGCACAGTGCAGCAGACACAAGTGTGGCAACACTGTACTGCACCTTAGATATGCATAGTTGCCACAGCTGTACACAACAGAAGATGTTTATCATATGCAGTACACGAAAACATGCTACATTTCCCATCACACCCGCTGTAAGGTCACACGTCAGTATCCCACATGTCTTGCACACACACATGCTGTACCTCAGGGGTAGAGTCCTATCATGGGTGTGTGCAACACTCTGAAACACATAACACAGTCAAGTTAGGCAATGCTCCCTATTGGTCACCTCACACACCCATGTACAAGGTGTCTGCGTAATTGTGAACATAGCCACGGCACTGCAGTTCAGGTACAGCATGCTAGGCGGTGGTCTAGCACACATTAGTAGCTGTGAGTGACCACAGGATGCATGTTGATGATGGCACAGGGTACTACATCACATCCAGTTACAGTGACCACAGTACTACTCATAGCAGTCATTGCTTTGCACCTCAATGTTGTGTGTGTGCAAACATATGCACCTATACACAATATGCATAGCATGTTGTGTGTGTGCTTACATATGCCAGTATACACAATATGCACAGCAGTCACCATCCAAACAAAGTGTCACATATATGTCCTGGAATGCTAGTGGGTGTATAGGTCACTTGACACACATTGGGTATGTGTGGTGTTTAATGTTGTAGTCATGTAGCATGACATGCCATGTGTGGCACCGACATATCTGCAATATGTCCCACACTTACCATAACCACTGTACACTGACCATTTAGAGCATTGGGATACCTTCATGTCAACATGCAGCAATCGTCCCGTGTGTGTACATAGCATGCATGTGCTACACCTGTGCCCACTATTATCTGCTTTGGACACAGACACTGTACTCAGACATTGATATCTATGTGACACACAGATAACACATACAGCCATGGCATGTATACGTGTGAGTGATGGAGCACAGGGCATTGCAGAGTTGATAATACCTGCACAGCAATGTTGTGTCCATGTACAAATTGTGTTCCAGGGTGTAGCCAATCACTGAACAACAACACAGTTGCAATAAAGCCATGTATACTGCCATTACATTGGGGCATCTACACTTGCACTGTATGGTCATGTGCAACACATATTCTGCATGCTGACACGTGTGTGGTGACTGTTTACCTTGTGATACTGATACCCACCTTCACTCACTATAGAGTATGTGTTGGATTGCTGGTGTGTGTGTGTGTATGTGCTGTAGTGACGATTGTATTACTGTTCATGTGTGCATGTGTGCATGTGTGCATGTGCGCATGTGTGCATGTGTGCATGTGTGCAAGTGTTCATGTGTAGACCGTAAAGTGTGTTTCCTGTCTTCTTCTCACAGGTGCTGAGTTAGGGCTGGCCAAATGCAGCAGGGAACCTGAAGCCACTGCCACGAATAGTGCTGATGATGAGACATGTATTTTGACACAGGGAGGTTTGACAGGGTCTGTCGTTGGTCCACCAATCGACAGTACACAGCATTCAACCCCATCTATGCGCACACTCATACTGCCAATACATCCCTCACCACCAATGGCCATAGGCGAGGGACAGCATACAGTTGGCACTGACCAGGAGAGTGTGGTACCCATGGCACTTGCATCCCCTCAAAGCAGCCATAGCCATATTCCTGGAACAGTACCACATAGGTGGAGGTCCAGGGGTTCTCGGGGGAGCACCGCTGGTTGTATTGCCCCTGGCAGGCGTGCCTTCACTGGTCCTATGACGTCCAGTATGTTCTGGGCTGTAATGCAGGCTCAGGCACGTATGGAACGGTACACCAGGCAGGGACTTAGGGTGCAGAGGGCACATTACATCGCTATCAATGACAGCATCCGTGACCTTGCCGGTGCCATCCGGACTTACACTGAGGTTGTTGATAGACATTGGGGGGAGACATTAGATGCCCTCCACAATATGTCATCCATGAGCCAGGACCATGCGGGATGGTTGTGACGTCGATGCGGACGCATGCCAGCAACAGCAACAGCTGGCAGTGGTCGCGGACAGCCCCCGGGTCACAGCCGCTCCCGTAGTGGCAGTACCAGCCCCAGCAATGCTGGGGCTGGCCTGTCCATTGACCATCCCAGTAGACCACATGCACGTGGCTCTGGCCATTCCCAGCAGGGACATGGGTCCAGTCGTCCCACCTCTGCCTCTGAGGACAGTACCCAGTCAGGGTTGGTACCCAATACTGTCCGTAGCACCCCTGCCAGGCACAGATACTGTGTCCGGGGCCGGAGACAGTAATCTGTACAGCCTAGCAGGTACAGTCTGTGGCTGTCCCACAAACTACTGTATATGGCAGCCACATGGCGGAGCTGTGTGCATGCAGACACACACACATTAACCAAACAACTAGGGCTCACACATACACATACACATTACATCAACATTGGCCCATGTTGTACTGTTGTCCCTCACACACACACACACACACACACACACACACACACACACACACACACACACACACACACACACACACAGACATGTCGATTGGATGGGTCAATGTCAGGCTCTGGCAAACAACAAAACGCCCTGTGCATATGATGATACCTGTGTCACCTCCTGTCATCTGTAACATTGATGGAGGAACAGGCTAACATGGTGCTGATGCACAGGGTGACACTATAGCATTGTAGCAATATTAGCAAGTTGTCAACAGGAAAATGTAATGACATCCTTGTAGGTATATCTCAGCAGACATTATTCATCAAAGCTCTGATTGTCAATGTAGCATTGTTTACACCACTGTTAGGTCTGACTATGTATTGTCCACCCATGTGCCACTTGGCTGACATGTAATGTGTTGCCAGCATGTGTTAGTGAGTGGACAGTATGTGTGTGATGTGTGCAGTACAGATTAGCAAGTGTACATCTGTGAACATGGTGGGTGCACACTGTCTGTATGTACGTGCATAGTGGACACATGGGACATGTGGCATACCCTGTTGTACACATAGTGAACATGTCACAGTATCTTTCAATGGCCAGTATGCATTCTACTACAGTTATGTACTAACATGGGTAGACATGTGTGTATGACATGGGTAGACACCATGCTGTGGGTGATACTGTTAGTATCTGTCAATGATTTGTGGTCTGGTAGTATACATAACCTCAACAGCATGACTATAAGCAATCATTGGATGTTGTCCTGACAAATGACACACAGTCGTAGGAAACTCAGTAACAGTTGTATCCTTCCGGTGCTACACTATAACACTAACCAGTGGTAATTACCACCACCCATTCCTGTGTCCACACCTGTTTGGCATATAGCCCCCTTAGTTACATGCAAACACACTAGGCATGTGTCCATCCACATCTGGTAATGCATGCAGTGGCCTACAATCCATTCCCTGGATGGGACACATATCCTACACAAGGGTATCATACAGACAGATGCCTGTTATGTGATACATGCTGTATAACAGTAAGCCGACTATGGCATAGTCATCCACATGTACTATACTCACTATCCCGTCAGTACCACATAGGTGGTAGCCCTCAACATGTATGTTGGGTACCAATGTGTACATACAGCCTCATGTTATGTCATGTGTCCCTTGGTATCCACATATCCATAGGTATTGTGGAGTCCCAAGGTGTGTCACATGAGACATTGGAGGCCTGGATGCATATACACAAGGTGGTTGTACACCTATAAAGACTGTCCATTATTGGCAGTTGTGGTTGTGTATGAACATGCCTGACATATACCCTAGGCATATACCCTCACTCACACTACTGTAAAGACACTGTCATGGGTGTGTGTGGCACAGATGACCTTGGCCACAGATCACGACAGTAGATGGGCCTGTCACATACGTACATATGTGACCTATGATCTGAGAAGCTGCAGCACAACCTGTCAATGGCAACAAATGAAGGCTTCACACCTATGTACTGATTAAGGGAACATGTACACATATATATTTACAACGCATATACCTGATGTGTGCAATGCACTTACTGTTGTAATCATAATATGCCATAACATAGTAAAAGCAAGACCAACACTGCATTGACCAAGAGTGACACACACACAGTCAGCACATGCAGGATTCAAACCCCTACCTAACTATGTTATGACACTAGAGAAAGACACATTTGCGCAGTGCGCTATTTGCTTTACTGAGTGGTTTCCCTTCTGCGTCTGTATTTCTAGGGTGGTGACATCATCAGTCTTTCCAAAGAGGAATGTACAGTCTTCAAAAAGGCCACTCCTTTCAAAGAGAATTGCACACACATCCCCCACACACAGTCAGCGTTTGCAGAATTCAAACGCCTACCTAACTAGGTTATGTTACTAGAGAGAGAGAGACGCATTAGCGCAGAGTGCTATTTGCTTTACTGGGTGGTTTTCTTCTCCGTCTGTATTTCTAGGGTGGTGACATCATCAGTCTTTCCAAAGAGGAATGTACATCTGTGGTGTGTTTTCCCAGTCTTCAAAAAGGCCACTCCTTTCAAAGAGAATTGCACACACATACACACACACACCACACAGTCAGCATTTGCAGGATTCAAACCCTTACCTAATTAGGTTATGTTACTAGAGAGAAACACATTAGCACAGCATGCTATTTGCTTTACTGGGTGGTTTCCCTTCTCCGTCTGTATTTCTAGGGTGGTGACATCATCAGTCTTTCCAAAGAGGAATGTACATCTGTGGTGTGTTTTCCCAGTCTTCAAAAAGACCACTCCTTTCAAAGAGAATTGCACACACATCCCACCCACAGTCAGCATTTGCAGGATTTAAACCCCCACCTAACTAGGTTATGTTACTAGAGAGAGAGAGACGCATTAGCACAGCGTGCTATTTGCTTTACTTGGTGGTTTCCCTTCTACGTCTGTATTTCTAGGGTGGTGTTATGGTGGTAGGTTATGTTACTAGAGAGAAACACATTAGCACAGCATGCTATTTGCTTTACTGGGTGGTTTCCCTTCTCCGTCTGTATTTCTAGGGTGGTGACATCATCAGTCTTTCCAAAGAGGAATGTACATCTGTGGTGTGTTTTCCCAGTCTTCAAAAAGACCACTCCTTTCAAAGAGAATTGCACACACATCCCACCCACAGTCAGCATTTGCAGGATTTAAACCCCCACCTAACTAGGTTATGTTACTAGAGAGAGAGAGACGCATTAGCACAGCGTGCTATTTGCTTTACTTGGTGGTTTCCCTTCTACGTCTGTATTTCTAGGGTGGTGACATCATCAGACTGGACATGGTAATGTGTGTACACTTTGTTTTATGCCATTCCAGGAATGGTCCATGTGGGTCGTCAGGTGTCAACAGCTGGAACAGGAACTCATAACCCTTACCTTGTGTGATCTATCTGTGGACACATCGACATTCCTTCATATGTCAACACATATTTATGCACAGCTTGTTGGTTTTGTGGGTACTACATGTGTCTGGGATGTTGATAAAGGGCTATTCAAAGTGTATGTGAGACATGTGTAGCTGTGTTCAGTGATGTATGTCCTGTGTGTCTGCCTTGCAAACAGTCTAGCATGTTTGGGAACCATGATCCGCACATGAACAAACCACGGTTAGTAGAGTTGTGTGTATGTCAGCTTCCAATAGCTCGGTTTATGACTTCAACCATGATGGACTCCTTGGCTTGCAGATCATACTTCATAGGCATACAGGACTGTACATCCCATGGTGTGTTGTGCACCAACACTTGTGTGGAGTGTCATATGTTGCTGTAACACATTCAACGGTTCCACATCCTGTGTAGGGGGGAGGTTCAGCTGACTGTTCAGGTGCAGGATCTGTTTGTTCTGTAGTTTATGCATGACACATATTGGGAATCAATGTAGTCCACTTGATGCCATGCTTTTAGCATTGGGGGTAGCTGTTCATCCATTCTACATGTGATATCTCCTGGTATGATGATATGGACTATCGTTGGTGGGAGGTGGGTATGTATATATGAGCCTGTCTGTCAGGATGTCAGCATTGTCAGTCAGGTACAGTTGGCCATGACTCATGACATATATGTGTGTACATTGCTATATATGACATAGCTGTCGGAGGTGTCATGATTCAGTCTGGACTCCTTCTCAGCTACTCTTTACAGAACACCAACAAACCTGAGCACTAATCCCTGTTATACTCCTTTACACATTTAACACCCTACTGATCCTTTGTCATCTGGCTACAGAGTATGTCATGATGATATCCAGGCATGTCCAGGGGTCGGCTTTGTGTGCACTCTCCAGTCCAGCTGGTGAATATTGTGATGTAGACACAATGTCACATCTGCCTCATGTACACAGACAAGACTCTCCTCCTCACAACAAACCTAGATATATGTGTGAGATGCACCTATAGAGACATACAGGGTGCTGATCTCTCTCGACCCATGACTGGCATAGTCCATCAGGTGGTGAAGATAACCACACACACCACATATCAGTCTCACATATCCTCTGGTGACAGCACTCAAACCACATTATCACACATACTCATACTTGGATGCTGTAAATGAACTCTGCCTAAGCAGCAGAGACCTCCACAGCAGGCACACACACAAATGCTACCCCACTGCAATTCCCACATCTCACATAGTTCACAATGTCAGTGTGCCACACAGTAACTTGCCTTCGGGCTACACAACACACATAATACACTTGTGATAGACGACACTTATTGTCAGACACACTGACGTACCACTCACCAGCCCATACAAGGGAATAGCCCCTTTGTGCTGTCTGTCGTGTGCCAGGATCTGCCACATAACACATGCAGTCAGGTCACTACAAAGCAAGTACAGGACTGGCATCATCATTGTCCATGCTGGTACGTAAAACCTCAGATGTTACTCCCTGGACCACGTGACATGGTACATGGATGAACAGTGTCATCATGTAGCCCAGGCCAGTATGACCCTGACCTTGTCTAGCATCTTACACCCACCAAGTATGATGTCACAGTATACAGACAAACATATCACGTTTAACACTTGGCTACCAGATTGGTGTCATTCATATGGGATACAGTGTCTGTCAGCCTGTGGTGACATGCTCAACATGCCACGTAGCTTCACTATGGACAGCTTGCACCTGTCACCCTTGGACCTTTGAATGCTGCCTAAGGCTCTTGCTACCACCATAGTGCATTTGTTGAACAGGGCTCAAAAAACAAAACCACCTACATAGACATTACAGGTTAAATAACACTAAGGGTAATGCTGCTCACCACCAGATGTGTTACCCTCATATTGCAGCCACTCAGGACTCCCCTCAGTATGGGGGATAGCAATATATGTGCACTAACAGACGCCTAGTTCAGGGTCACATATGCACACCAGCACTACCAGGTTATGCTTCATACCATGCTTTCTGACCACAGGACTTGGAATGGACAACACAACTAGGGGGTGTATCCCTATACATCACAGATACACACACCTCCGGGTAAGTGGCACTGCAGTAAGCATCACAGACCATACATATACAACTACCATTGTTCGAAACTGCCTTTCAGTTTGTTGCCTACTACAGACCACCCTCTCATACTCAGGAACCACACTCGGCTTTCCTGGGAACAGTGGGGGATATGATGGTCTCCACAAACACCATTATATTGGGTGACATCAGATACATTAATATTGACTGGGGATACTACTCAAGCCGCAACAACCTCGCCCTACAGTCGCTACAATTTGTACATTCATATGCTATGGCACAACCAGTCACCACAGCCTCAAGGGGGAATACATATTGGACCTGATCATCGCCAACATGGGGACTCTATGTTACACACCAGCAATATACCCCTCATTGGTAACGTCGGAACATACATCTATCTCACTGGACATACATATACACTCCACACATCCATCCTGGGTAATCTTGGTGAACTTCTGATGAGCCAACATCTCACTTCACCAAAGCAAGGTGGTATCCTTCAGAGAGCTTGTGACAGTGTGAAATACAGCTCCGACTGCTGAATCCTTTACATACACATTCTATGGACTCCTAGTGGACTGCATGGATTGTGCTACCCCAAATAACAACAAGACTCACTCCTCCAATGGCAGGGGACCTGTCTGGTAGACACCAGCCATTAATGAGCTGTACAATGTCAGGAGGAAGCTACTACATGATAGAGCACAATCCCAGATGGGGAAAGCATCTGTGATCTGTACTAGCAGACAGCTATGATCAGTCATGTACTTATCTAAGGTCTTCTTCTCACGGACAATTGCACCAGACAAGTAGGACTATCACAAGGCCTTCATCAGTTAGGTCAGGAACCTGGGTGGACACTCACTGATATGCTGTGAGTTACTGCATACTGACTACACTTACCCTGAACCCACTGCCATAGCCAACATCCTGGCAAACAGGTTCAGTGCAGATGTCTCCCCCTATCCCCCCTAGAGAGCAACTATCCATCCCAACAGAGTGTAACCTCCCTGACACCACACAGTAACAGGTGAGTGCTGCCCTCTCCAAAGCATACATTACAGCATCAATGTGACCAGTTGGTGTCCCGGCCTGCATCTTACACGAGCTTCATGACAGATGTAACCCTCACATTACATCACTGTGCAATATTGGAGTTACTACAGGATATGTACCCACGGAATGGCATACAGCAACAGTGTTCCCACTCCACATAGTTGGTGCCAGAATGGACCACAGACAATATTGCTCTATAATCCTAACTATCCTGTTATGCAAAGCTATGGAGTGTATTGTCATGGGACTCTCATAGACATCAGGAAACTACAGACACTGTGTCCTACACATTTCAGTGTTGTTGGGGGCAGATCTTGCCTCTTGAACATGTTTGTATTCTTTTGACAGTTAACAGGTCCATCAACATAGGGACAGTTGTACACACAGCCTACCTGAAGCTTGCTAAACACTTCCACACAATAACCCACTGGGCCATTATGCATAGGCTCACCAGCATCGATATGGACACATATCTCATATGATGGAATGCTACCTGGATCGGGGATAGCACCCACATGGTCAGAATTGCAGGTGCCATGTCTGACTATACACCAGTTACACATGGCATCCCACATGGCTCGGTCCTGGGACCTCTCTTTTTCAGTATATATTTGTCTGACATACAGGCTACCACAGGGGGGATATGGCTGACCTTGTTCACACTTGACTGCATACTGGGTGCCATGATCACCTCTCCAGCTGCCACATACATACTCCAACAGGGTCTCACAGAAATGGATGACTGGTGCCTGAGCCATGGCCTAGAGCTAAATGCCATTAGTTGCATAGTCATCCCCTTTGGGAATAACAACATGCCCACACATTAACACATAGGTAGTACTCCATTACATATGGTAGGTGTTGTTAGGTGATTGGGGACATGACTTGTTCGTACTGTCACCGTTGACATTCACGTTGCCACAGTGGTTGGACAGACCTTCTATATAAGCAACCTTATCCCATATGGTTTCACATCTAGATCGAGTGATGTCATTGTGCCCCTATACTAATAACAACCGTGCTTGGTTACAATGCCACCTTTGGGGTGTACCTTACCCAACACCTGCAGCAACTGTACTGACCACTGATACCCATGCAACAGCCACCCCTCAACAACACCCACGAATCACATATCTCAAAAAATCAGTGTGCCTCACAGTCACAGCCCTTAAGGCCAAACAACACACCAAATACACTTGTTGTAGGGGACTCTATTGTCCAGCACACTGACATCCCACTCAACTGACTGAACAAGGAGAAGGTCACTGTAAGCTGCCTGTCAGGTGGCAGGATCCACCACATAACGCAGGCACTCAGGTCACTCCAAAGCAGGTACAAGTATGACTCCGACATTGTCCATGCAGGTGTGAATGACATGAGACGTACCTCCCTGGACTACAAGAAATGAGACATAGAGCAGCTCTCTGATCATGTAGCCCAGGCTGGTATGACCCTGACCTTGGGTAGCATCTTGCCCTCACCAAGAATGATGCCAGAGTAGAAAGACAAAATGATCAGTTTCAACAATTGTCTACAGTATTGGTGTCATTCAGTAGGGATCCAGTGTCTGTCAACCTGGGATGACATGCCCGACAAGCCACGTTGCTTCGCTAGGGACGGCTTGCACCTGTCACCCTTAGGCTTTCGTATACTGGCCATGCCTCTTGCTACCCCCATAGTGCATTTTTTAGGTGAGGCTCAAAGGACAAACACACCTCCATAGACAACCCAAGGATACAAAATCTAAAGGTAATGCTACTCAATGCCAGACGTCTAAACCTCAAGATGCACACACTTGAGGCTCTCCTCAGTATGGAGAATATTGATGTCTGTGCAGTAACAGAAACCTGATTCAAGGCTCCTGAGAGCACCCCAGCACTACCAGGTTATAACTCATACCATGTGTTTCACACACAAAACTCGGACCAAAGCACAAAAGGTGGGGTAGTATCTATATTCATCAAAGATACCTACATCTCCAGGTTAGTGGCACTGCACAAAGCATCAGAAACCATCCATGTGCAACTAACAGTGGGCCAAACTGCCTTTCAGTTTGTAGCCTGCTACAGAACACCCTCCCTATTACAGGAACCCCACTTGGCATTCCTGAGAACACTGGAGAATATCAAGGTCTCTCCTAAAACTATGTTATTGGGTGACTTCAACTACCCCAACATTGACTGCAACAACTACTCATGCCCAAACACACTCACCCAACAGTTCCTTGAAGTTATAAACTGTAATGCAATGGAACAACTGGTCACCAATCCCACAAGAGGGAACAACATATTGGACCTGGTCATCACCAACATGGGGACTCTATGTTCCACACCACAGGTAAACCCCTCATTAGTAAGATCAGACAATTAACAAATTTCCATGGACATCCATATCCCATCCCCACCCCCAGCCAAGGAAATCACTGTATAGAATTTCTCAAATGCCAACTTTGCACATCTCAAGACTGAGGTGGAATCCTTCAAAGCCCACGGGCCAGTGGATAATACAGGCCAATCTGCAGAATCCTTTACAAATGCATTCTATGAGCACCTGCAGGAATGCATGGATCATGTTATCCCAAATAAAACGAAGACTCACTCCTCCAAAAACAGGAGACCTGTTTGGTGGACCCCGGCCATAAATAAGCTATACAACAGAAGGAGGAAGCTACTACATGACAGAGCAAAATCCCAAAAATGGAAGGCATCCATGATCAGTATTAGCAAGAAACTTCGATACCTCATAAAATCATCAAAGGCCAGTTTCCAAAGGGAAATTGCCCTAGACACTAAAGATAATCACAAATCCTTCTTTAGTTATGTCCATAATATGGGTGGAAACTCTGAGATATGCTCTGAATTGTTGCATAATGGTACAAAATATACCGAAACTACAGACAGCCAACAACCTGGCAGACAGATTCAGCACAAACCTCTCCCCCCCCTTCACCCACAAAAGAACAAATGCCTATCCCAACTGAATGTAACCTCCCTGACATCACAGATGCACAAGTGAAAGCTGCCCTCGGCAAAACAAAAAAACACAGCAGCTATGGGACCGGACGGTGTCCCAGACTGTGTCTTACACAAGCTCCAAGAAGAACTGAACCCTCACATTAAGTCACTGTTCAAACTTAGCCTTACTACAGGATATGTACCTGAATAATGGCGTACAGCTACAGTGGTTCCACTCCACAAAGGTGGTGCCACAACAGACCCTGGGAACTATCGCCCCATAAGCCTGACTAGTCTGGTCTGTACACCTATGGAGCGTATTATCATGGAACTCATAAACAAAGACATTGGGAGCCTCCAGACACTGGACCCTACCCAATTTGGCTTTGTTAAGGGCAGATCTTGCCTCTTAAACCTAGTTGATTTCTTTGAAACAGTTACCAAAGCTATGGATGAGGGCAAGGTAGTCCACACAGCCTACCTGGACCTTGCAAAAACTTTCAGCACAATACCCCACTCGGAAATCATACATAACCTTAACAGCTTAAATATCAACCCCTATATCACAAGATGGGTTGCAAACTGGCTCAGGGATAGAACCCACATGGTGAGAATCACAGGTGCCATGTCCGAATACAAACCAGTTACAAGTGGCATCCCACAGGGCTCAGTTCTGGGACCTCTCTGGTTCGGTATATACTTCTCTGAGGTTCAGGCTAACATGGGGGGGGTTATGGCTGACAAGGTACGCAGATGACTGCACAATGGGGGCCATAATCGACTTTCCAGCTGATGCAAGCATCCTCCAGTAGGGTCTCACAGAGATGGATGTTTGGTGCCAGAGCCACAAGCTTGAGCTACATGCTAAAAAGTGCATAGTCAACCCCTTTGTGAAAAACAAGGTGCACAGAAATTACCACATAGGTGGTAATCCATTAAGTACAGAAGTAGTAACTTGAGATTTGGGGACCAATGTAGATAGTAATCTCTCCTTTGATAATCACATTGCCAAAGTGGTTACAAAGACCTTCTATATATGCCACCTTATCATGAAAGGGTTCGCATCTACATCAAGGGAGGTCATTGTGCCCCTCTACTCATCAGTCATCAGCCCCATACTTGAATACAATGGCCCTTTTGGGATGTACCTTACCCGACACCTGCAGCACCTGGAGAGACCCAAAAGTACCTCTCCAAGAGGATCATGGGCTACAAACAGATGTCATATGCAGCTCAACTAAGGAAACTCCAGCTCTACTCAGTTGCTTACCGCCTACTCAGAGGCAATCTATGCCTGACATACAAAGCCATGTCAAAGCCAGAATTAATGGACATGCTCCACCTCAAAAATCCAAGTCCCTTAGAGATACACGCTCCAGGGACTTAAACCTCAGCACAAGAATAAAAAGGACATGCTGGAGGGACAGATTCATTTCCCAGAGGCTCCCCTCATTCTGGAATAGAATCCCAATTCATATTAGACATAGCCCCTCACTGACCCTCTTCAAGCCAAATCTGGACACATGGATGGGAAATCACAAATTCATCCCTGGGATCTCTTCTGTGTCCCTGCTAGACAGAGGCACAGCAAACTAATCTTAAAGGGTACCTTCTGTGACCTAATTTACAGAGGCACAGTAGACTAATTTAATAGGGAGACAGATGCCAAATACACTCTGGCTAGGCTTATAAATGCCCTAGGGCAGATAGCCTAGTATCCACCTATGAACCTATAAGTTCCGCACCAAGCAGATGTAGGGACTCACACAGATGACCTGGACAGTTCAGATGCAGTAACTCCAGCTCTACTCAGTCGCTTACCACCTACTCAGATATGATGTGTGCCTGTTGTTTGCAGTAATACCCCACCCAGAATTAATGGACATGCTCCATCCACCTCAGGATATCCAACTCCCTTGTAGCTACACACTCCAGGGACATATACCTCAGCACAGATGTTAATAGGACATGCTAGAGGGACAGATTCTTATCCCAGGGCCTCCACTCACTCCAGATTGTGATCACAGTTTCACATAGGCAGAGCCTCCCACTAACCACCTACAGGGGACATCTTGATGGCTGTATGGGTGATCGTATGTTTACTCATGGGATATCTTCTGTGTCCCTGCTAGACAGAGGCACACTAGCCTAAACGTACATGGGCTGTCTTGTGTGACCTACTATTCACTGGCACAGTGTAGTACTCTGACAGGGCTGCAAAAGCCAAACGCACTCTGGCTAGGCTTGTACATACCCTAGGGCAGATAGCCTAGTATCGACCTCTGAACCTATGCTTCTGCTCGGGATGCACAATATTTATTGCTGATACTGTTTGCAGGTCTTTATTGTCTTTGCTTTCCCAATTTCTATGAACAACTTAGGTATCTGTGGAACATGTTTGATCATGACAGGGTTCCACTATATTATATAAGTGTCTGTTGTCATGTAACTGTGTGCACAGGGCAAATTGCTGGATAGTGAGAGGTTCCTGGGTTAACACATGCAACTGCCAGATATGTGTGGCCCACTGCTGTAGTCAGACATGGCCTAAGTGTGTGAGCATGCCCAGTTCAGGCTTTCCATGTTTTGTTGCCTGACATATGTCTCATTTATTCGTGTGTGAGCATGCCCAGTGTGACCTTTCAGTATGTTGTGATCTGAAGTCCACTACATTTGTGGATGTGTGTGAACATGACCAATATTAACATTTATACTGTGTGTGTTGGAAGTCAAGTTCTGTTCTTACTGCAGGACTCACCTTTGTGTCATAACTCAACAGGGATTATGCTGTGCCTGCAGGGTTTCCATGAGATACTTTGCATAGACTTATCAACATTCCTTCATACTGGCTGAACAGTGGAATGCTGTCATGGTTTAGTGGTTCAGTACTTTAACTAGGGTGCACAGTATCCTGGGTTCAAGGCCCATCACTGCTTTATATTTCCATACTGAGCAGACCAGACTGCTTAAGGGCCAGTTAAGCAAATATGAGCATGTTGGTTTTTGTTCTGCTATGCCCTACTTAGACCAGGCTTGTCCGACATTGCTGTATATTCACCAACTTTGCTGGACATTGCCCAATATTACTCAACACTGACCACAGTTGTACTAGTTGGTGTGTGTATTCTGTTTGCATATACTACATGGTGGTAAATGCTGTTTAGCACTACCTTAAATTGCTTGACACATGGCAATCATGCCTCAGGTGGTGCTGCAGGGCTGCCTATGTCGGATGCACATAGGTTCATAGGTTCATAGGTTCATACTAGGCTATCTGCCCTAGGGCATTTATAAGCCTAGCCAGAGTGTGTTTGGCTTTCACCACCCATTTTAAATTAATTTTGCTATGCCTTTTTTGAGGTTAGTATACTGTGCCTCTGTCTAACAGTGACACAGAAGTGATAGCCGGGGTAAACCTACGATCTCCCATCCACTCATCAAGATTCCTCTTGAAGAGAGTCAATGTGGGACTCTGCCTAACCTGGACTGGGATTTTATTCCAGAGTGAAGGGAGCCTCTGGGTTATGAATCTGTCCCTCCAGCATGTCCTATTTATTTCAGTGCTGAGGTTCAAGTCTCTGAGCGTAGCTCGATGGGATTTGGATTTTCTGAGGTGCAGCATGTCCATTAATTCCGGGTTGGACATGGCTTTATACGTCAGGCACAGATCGCCTCTGAGCAGGCGGTATGCCACTGAGTAGAGCTGGAGTTTCTTTAACCGGGCAGCATATGGCATCTGTTTGAGCCCTTTGATCCTCTTGGTGAGGTACTTTGGGGTCTTTCCAGTTGCTGCAGGTGTCTGGTAAGGTACATCCCAAAAGGGGCATTGTACTCAATTATGTGCCTGATGAGGGATGAGTAAAGAGGCACGATGACCTCCCTGATCTAGATGTGAATCCCTTCATGATTAGGTGAGCTATATAAAATGTTTTTCTAACCACTTTGGCCACGTGGTTGTCAAATGAGAGATTGCTTTCAACTTGGGTCCCCAGGTCCCTAATGACTTCTTCTGTACTTAATGGATTACCACCTATGTGGTAATTTGTGGGCACTTTGTTTTGCCAAAGGGATGACTATACACTTTTGGCGTTTAGCTTGAGGCCATGGCTCTGGCACCAGTTGTCTGTTTCTATGAGGCCCTTTTGGAGGATGCTTGTGTCGGCTGGAGAGTTGATTATGGTGCCCAGTTTGCAGTCATCTGCGAACTTGGTCAGCCACAGTCCTTCCGTGTTGGCCTGTACCACTGAGAAATATATACCGAACAAGAGAGGTCCCAGGACTGAGCCTTGTGGGATGCCACTTGTAACTGGTTTGGAGTCTGACATGGCTCCAGCAATTCTAACCATGTGGGTTCTGTCCTTGAGCCAGTTTGCAACCCATCTAGTGACATAGGGGTTTATATTTAAGCTGGTAAGCTTATCTATAATGCCTGAGTGGGGTATTGTATCGAAGGCTTTTGCGAGGTCCAGGTAGGCTGTGTGGACCACCTTCCCTCCAATGGCCTTGGTGACTGTTTCAAAGAAATCGACCAGGTTTAAGAGGCAGGATCTGCCCTTAACAAAGCCAAACTGGGTAGGATCCAGTGTCTGTAGGTCCCCAATATCTTTATTTATGAGGTCCATGATGATCCTTTCCATAGCTTTGCAGACCAAGCTAGTCAGGCTTATGGGGCGATAGTTTCCAGGATCCGTTGAGGCCCCACCTTTGTAGAGAGGGACCACTGTTGTTGTACGCCACTCTTTGGGTACATATCCTGTAGTAAGGCTAAGATTGAACAGTAGTTTTATGTTTGGGTTTAGCTCTTCTTGGAGTTTATGTAGGACGCAGCCCGGGACACCATCTGGTCCCATTGATGCTGTGTTTTTTGCTTTGGAGAGGGCGGCTCTTGCCTGAGCATCTGAGATGTCAGGGGGGCAGCACTCTGTTGGGATAGATATTTGTCCTTTTGGTGGGGAGAGGGGGGAGAAGTTTGCACTGAACATGTCAGCTAGGATGTTGGCAATGTCTGTGGGCTCGGTGTATTTTTTGTCATTTTGGACTAATTCTGAGCATATCTGGGAATTCCCACCCAGGTTCCTAACATAACTAAAGAAAGCCTTGTGATTATCCTTAGTGTCCTGTGCAATTTTTCTCTCAAAGCTGGCCTTAGACGATTTTATGAGTGCCCGTAGTTTTTTGCTAATACTGATCAGAGATGCCTTCCCTTTTTGGGATTTTGCTCTATCATGTAGTAGCTTCCTCCTTCTATTGTATAGTTTGTTTATGGCTGGGGTCCACCAGACAGGACGTCTGCCTTTGGAGGATTGGGTCTTGGTTTTATTTGGGATTACATGATCCATGCATTCCTGAAGGTGTTCATAGAATGCGTTTATAAAGGGTTCTGCGGTCTGGGCCGTATTTTCCACAGGCCCGGGGGCTTTGAAGGATTTCGCCTCGGTTTTGAGGCGTGTGAAATTTGCTTTAGAGATGTTTTTCACTGTGGTTTTCTGGGCAGGGGGTGGGGTCGGGATGTGAATATCCAGTGAGATTAGTTTATGGTCTGATCTTACCAGTGAGGGATACACTTCTGGTCTGGAGCATAGTGTCCCCATGTTGGTGATGATCAGGTCCAGTATGTTTTCCCCTCTTGTGGGAGTGGTAACAAGTTGTTCCATAGCATTTGAGTTTATAAATTCTAGGAACCTTTGGGCTAGGGTGTTGGAGCTAGAGTAATGCTCCCAGTCTATGTTTGGGTAGTTGAAGTCGCCCAATATAATGGTGTTTGGAGAGACCTTCATATTTTCCAGTATTCTCAGGAAGGCCAAGTGGGGTTCCTGTGTTTGGGAGGGTGGTCTGTAGCAGGCTATAAACTGGAATGCAGTTTTACCCGCAGTTAGTTGCACATGGATAGTCTCTGATGCTTCGTGCTGTGCCACCAACCTGGAGGTGTGGGTATCTTTGACAAATATTGATACTCCCCCTCCTTTTGTGGTTCGGTCCAAGTTTTGGGGCCGAAAAGCATGGTATGAGGTATAACCTGGTAGTGCTGGGGTGCTCTCGGGAGCCTTGAACCAGGTTTCTGTTACTGCACAGATATCGATGTTCTCCATGCTAAGAAGAGTTTCGAGTGCGTGCATCTTGAGGTTTAGACTTCTGGCGTTGAGTAGCATTACTCTTAGTTTCTTATCCCTTGTGATACCTATGGAGGTGGGTTTGTCTTTTGAGCCTTGCCTAAAAAGGCACTATGGGGGTAGCAAGAGCCTTTGCCAATATCTGAAAGCCCAGGGTGACAGGTGCAAGCCGTCCCTAGCAAGCATCGTGGCTTGTCGAGCATGTCATCCCAGGCTGACAGGCATTGGATCCCCTTTGAATGACACCAACACTTAAGCCAATTGTTGAAATTGATCATCTTGTCTTCATATTGTGGCATCATTCTTGGTGAGGGTAAGATGCTACTCAAGGTCAGGGTCATACCGGCCTGGGCTACATGCTCAGAGAGCTCCTCTATGTCTCTTTCATGTAGCCCAGGGAGTGCGTCTCAGGTCATTCACACCAGCATGGACAATGACTGAGTCATATTTGTACTTGCCTTGGAGTGACCTGAGTGCTTGTGTTATGTGGCGGATCCTAGCGCCCGACAGGCAGCTCACCGTGACCTTCTCCTTGTTCAGCCTGGTGAGCGGGACGTCAGTGTGCCTGACGATAGAGTCACCTATTACAAGTGTATCAGGTGTGTTGTTTAGCCTTAAGGGCTGTGACTGTTCGGCACACTGGCTTTGTGAGCTATGTGTTGCATGTGTTTTGTTTTGGGGTAGCGGTTGCTTGGGTGTCTGCTTTGGAGGTCTCTGCTGCTTAGGCAGATTTTTATTTAGAGCTTCCAAGTATGTTTTGTGTGTTTATGTGTTTGGTTTGTTGTCGTGGTAGGTCTATGTGAGACTGGAATTGTAGTGAGTGTGGTTTCCTTCTCCTCCTGACTGGTTTCGCCAGTACTGAGTTGAGAGAGCTTAGCCTCCAGTTTGGCTATATGGTTGCATCTCTCACATGTGTTGGAATTTGTTGGGAGGAGGAGAGGGTTGTCTGTGTACATGAGGCAGTTGTAACATTGCCTCAAGATCCCCAGATTCACCAGCTGGACCAGAGAGGAGATTGACAACTGACCTTTGGACATGCTAGAATAGTATTGGGAATTCCTTTATAATTGAAAAAAGGGCCAATGGGGAACAAGGTACTCAAGGGGAGTTTGTGAGGGTGTAGTGCTTTTAATTTTTTAGAGCTGACTTATATAATTGCTTTAGTGAGCAAGTGCCAGGTAACTTAAATGCAATGTGTTACAGGTAACTTAAATGCAAAAACGACAAACAGTAACTTTCTTTCAAGTGAAACAAGGAAATAAGTATAGTAAGCAATGCAGATATCACTAGGGATCCACTGAAGTGCTAAAAGGCCACGTTTTAGGTGGAATTAGCATTTCAGGGAAATAAACAAACAACAAGCATACAAATAAAGCTAGATTCAGCAGGCCTGGATCTAGTCTATGCTACAGCAAACAAGGTGTACCAATTTCAGTAAGAAACAGTTAGAATATGCAGGCACTATAAGCCTCTAACCAGAAATTCTCTGCTCAGAAGGGCAGAGTCCAGCCTCTCCTCCCACAAGAGTGCAGACCGCAATCCTTCTTAACGTAAAATAACTGGCCTGAAGCCCAAGTGCTTAAACCAGAACTAATACACTTTTAGAATAACAGACACTGAGCTCTCAATCAGCAGTTCCCAACTTAGAAGGATGTAAGCTACCTGTCCTGCCACCACAGTGCAGGCCACAAACCTTCCTAATGTAAAACAACTGGTCTGAAGCCCAAGTGCTTAATCCAAAAGACTTAGAAATGATAGCTACACTTTAATCAAGTTACTACCAGCAGTAATAAATACAACTGAATACTTTAAAGAATGCCTGGATTAGTGCTCAAGTTATACAAACAAAGCTAGATTCAGCAGGCCTGGATCTAGTCTATGCTACAGCAAACGAGGTGTACCAATTTCAGTAAGAAGCAGTTCAAATATATAGGCACTATAAGCTTTAACTAGAAATTCCCAGCTCAGAAGGACAGAGTCCAGCCTCTCCTCCCACAAGAGTGCAGAACACGAACCCTCTTAATGTAAAATAACTGGCCTCAAGCCCAAGTGCTCAAACCAGAATTAATACACTTTTAGAATAACAGACACTGAGCCCTCAATCAGCAGTTCCCAACTTAGAAGGATGTAAGCTACCTGTTCTGCCACTACAGTGCAGACCACAAACCTTCCTAATGTAAAACTGGTCTGAAGCCCAGGTGCTTAAACTAAAAGGCTTACAATGAGTTACACCAAGCAGTAATAAATACAATTGAGTACTTTTAAGATGATGCAAAAGCAAAATAATGTAGGAAAAAACACAAATACAGTAAAAGCAGATAATTTTTTTTTTTTTTTTTTTTTTGGAAAGAGAGAAAGGAGTAGCAGAAACTAAGCTGATTGGCCTTCTCAAATGCTCTCTCTGTACTGGGCAGAATGAGGTAATGACACTAGACTGGGAGGAGGGTCCCAGATCAAATTTACACTAGGGGTGGGCAACTGCAAAGCCACCAACTATAAAAACACTATACCAACAGGGAGGGAGGGTGGGAAACAAATAGCAGAAATGTTACTCCCAGCTGAAAAGCAGCAGTGAGCCTTTAAATGAACGTTTTAAACAGCTAAAGGAGCCACTAGAAAAACTCCCTGTACATGTTTGAAGCAGGTAGTGTCAACTGAGGCATCCCTTTTACTATATGTGCGGGTCAGAGAGAGGTATCATTTCCAGGGTTCCTACTGAGCCAGTGTATGTGCTATGTGTTGCCTCTTTGCCAAGGCCAAAGCATACTGGGCTTGCCTCCTTCTGCCTACTGGGGCAGGCTCAGATTGTTCCTCCTCCGAGTCACGCTCTGCCTTTGATGACCTTGGCAATGGTGGGGGGCTGTTTGGGCCAGGCCTATGCTGGTCCTGCTGCAGCTGTTTTCACAGGATCATATTATGTAGCATAGCACATACCATGACAATTCGGGTACATGTAGTTGGTGTGTACTGCAAGGCTCCACCAGATGTGTCCAGGCATCGGAACCGTGACTTGAGCTGCCCAAACACACGCTCGATTACATTTCGTGTTTGTGCGTGTGCCTCATTATAGCATTCCTGTTCAGGTGTGTGTGCGTTTCTGATGGGTGTCATCAGCCACGGCTCAAGTGCATAGCCAGCATCCCCACTAGGTGACCATGTGGGATGTTCCCATTGGCAAATGTCTGGTACAGCTGTGTCAGATGCCAGATATGGGAATCATGGTAACTTCTAGGGCAGCCAGCACACACATTCAGTATTATGCCCTGGGCATCACACACGACCTGGCAGTTGATGAAGGGGAAGCCCTTGCGGTTGAAGTAGACCCTACCCAGCTCACCAGCTGGTGCTTTGATGCGTATGTGTGTGCAGTCTATTGCACCCACTACCTCAGGGTATTCCGCTATTTGCTGGAAGAGATGCATATTGCTGGCCAATACCTCACGGGAATTGGGGAAATATACATGATCACTGACATGTGCTGACATGGCATCCAGAAACTGGTGCAGTACCCTGGATGCTGATGCCTGTGATATCCCCATCATATCACCAGTTGGTCTCTGGAAGGTACCTGTTGCTAGTATTCGTAGGCCAACACATACCTTGGTTTCCACTGGAATGGGTTCCCCTCTGTTGGTTCTGTGTGTGAGGCGTGGCCTGCACAGTTCAACAATTTGCTGCATGAGGTCTCTGTCCACTCTATAGCGCTCCACTATCTCCAGCTCATGTAGTCCCTGGTAGGTTACCCTGGGCCTGTACACTCTTCTCCGTCTCCTCACTGGGGGTTGGTTCATAGGTTCATAGGTTCATAGGTTGGTACTAGGCTATCAGCCCTAGGGCCTATACAAGCCTAGCCATAACAATTCCCTGGCTATTTCTTCCCACATTATTTACTTTCCTGGACCCCTGTCTATCAGGGCGACTGACGTGATCCCTGGGGTGAATTTCCTTTCTCCCATCCAATCGTCAAGGTTCCTCTTGAAGAGGTCCAAAGAAGCACTCTGCTTGACATGTATGGGCAATCTATTCCAGAGTCTGGGGTGTCTCTGGGTCAGGAACCTTTCCCTCCAGCATGTTTTGTTTATTGTGATGACAAGGTTTGATCCCTGGAGCGTGTAGCTCTGAGGGATTGGGATTTCTTTAAGTGTAGCATGTCCAACAGCTCTGGGTTTGACACGGCCTTGTATGTTAAGCAGAGATCGCCTCTGAGTAGACGATATGCGACAGAGTATAGCTGAAGTTTTTTAAGGCGGTCAGCATAGGGCATCTGCTTTAGGCCTGTGATTCTTTTAGTGAGGTATTTCTGAGGCCTTTCCAGTTGTTGCAGATGTCTTGAGAGGTACATACCAAATGGGGCATTGTATTCTATAATGGGTCTAATGAGGGATGAGTACAGTGGGACAATGACCTCCTTTTTTCTGGATGAAAAGCCCTTCGTGATGAGGTGTGCCACATAGAAGGATTTCCTGACTGTTGTGGCGATGTGGTTATCGAAGGTGAGACCACTGTCCACCTGTGTCCCTACGTCTCTTATCACACTTTCTGTGTTTAGTGTACTGCCACCTATATGGTAATTCATGGATACATGTTTTTTCCTAAAGGGGATAACAATACATTTCTTGGCATTGAGCTTGAGCCCATGGCTCTGGCACCAAGCATCTGTTTCTGTAAGGCCCTTTTGTAGAGTATCCACATCATTTGGGGATTCAATAATGGCTCCCAGTTTGCAGTCATCTGCAAACTTTGTTAGCCAGAGTCCCTTAGTGTTGACCTGTACTTCAGAGACGTAGATGCCAAACAAGAGTGGCCCCAGGACTGAACCCTGAGATACTCCACTTGTCACTTGTCTGGAGCTGGATTTGGAGTCGGCTACTTTTACAGTGTGGGTTCTATCAGTAAGCCATTTAGCAACCCATTGGGTGACATAGGGATTAATGCCCAACTTAGTAAGTTTATCTATGATTCCAGAGTGGGGGATGGTGTCAAAGGCCTTGGCAAGGTCTAGATAGGCTGTGTGGACCACCTCACCCTTGTCCATGGTTCTGGAGACTGATTCAAAGAAGTCAATCAGGTTCAGGAGACAAGATCGCCCTTCACAAACCCAAACTGGGTGGGGTCCAGTGTTTGAAGGTTGCCAATGTCTTTGTTTATAAGTTCCATGATAATACGCTCCATGGCCTTGCAGATAAGGCTTGTCAGACTGATGGGACGGTAGTTTCCGGGATCCAAGGTGGATCCCCCCTTGTGGATTGGGATAACTGTAGCTCTGCGCCACTCAGTGGGCACGAAACCTGAGGTGAGGCTATGATTAAACATGACACTTAGGTGAGGTGCCAGTTCATATTGTAGTTCATGTAGTACACAGCCGGGATGTCATCTGGTCCCATGGATGCTGTATTCTTGGCTTTAGAGAGTGCGTTTTGTACCTGTGTGGCCGTTATTACTGGAATTTGGCAATCTTCCGGTATTGAGATGGGCCATTTAGGGGTGAGAGGGGTGAAGTTGGCACTGAATCGATCTGCCAGGATATTGGCAATATCCTTCGGATCAGTATATTTAATGCCATTCTGTTTTAGCTCAGAGCAGATCTGAGCATTGCCATTTAGATTCTTGACATAGTTAGAGAATGCTTTGTGGTTGTCTTTGGAATCTTTGGCAATTTTATTTTCGTAACTAGCTTTGGAGGATTTTATGAGGCATCTCAGTTTCTTACTGAGGCTAGTAAGGGAGTTTTTGCATCCTGGGATTTTCCTCTTTTCTGCAAAAGTTTCTTCCTTTTGTTGTAAAGTTTGTTTATGGCAGGGGACCACCAGATTGGCTTCCTTTTTGGATGAGAGCATTTTGGTTCTATTTGGGATGGCACGATTCATGCATGAGTGGATGTGCTCGTACAGTGCCTTAGTGTAGGATTCAGCAGTTGAACTTTCAGTTCCCGTCTGCATGGGTGTCATGAAGTTTGTCACTTCTGACTTGAGTAGCATGAAGTTGGCTTTGGAGAAGTTTTTATGGTGGTTTCTTTACTGGGGGGTGGGGGTGAGATGTGGATGTTAAGGGTGATTAGCTTATGGTCAGACCTGACTAACGAGGGGGTGACCATAGGTATGGAGCATTAATTTCCCATGTTGGTAATGACCAGGTCTAGGATATTGGAGCCCCTGGTGGGACTATGGATTAGTTGATCCAGGGCGTTGGAATTTATAAATTCCAAGAACCGTTGCGCAAAGGTGTTGGGACATGAGTAGTTTTCCCAGTTAATGGCAGGGTAGTTAAAATCACACAGTATTAGGGTGTTTGGTTCTATCTTAATATTTTCCAGTATGTTTAGAAAGGTGTAGTGAGAATCTTGGGGTATGGTGGGGGATCTGTAGCAAGCTACAGTTTGGATTGCAGTCTTACCTAGTGTTAGTTGCACTTGGAGAATTTCAGACACATTGTGTTGGCCAACTAGCCTGGTGGTGTGAATATCCTTGGTGAATATTGACACTCCTCCACCTTTAGTGTTTCGGTCCTGGTTTGGTGGCCGAAAAGTGTGGTAAGAGTTGTAGCCTGGTATTGCAGGGTGCTCTCTGGAGCCTTGAACCAGGTCTCAGTTACTGCACAGATATCGATGTTCTCCATTTTAGGAGTGCCTCGAGAGAGTGCATTTTGAGGTTTAGACTTCTAGCATTGAGTAGCATTACCTTCAGATTTTGCATGCTTGTACCTGTTACAGTGGTGGTTTTGTCCTTTGAAGTTTGCCTAAAAAAGGCACTATAGGGTTGGCAAGAGCCTTAGCCAGTAACCTGAATCCCAGGGCTGACAGGTGCAGACCATCTCTGGCAAAGCATCGTGGTCTGTCAATCATGTCATCCCAGGCAGACAGATACTGGATCCCCTTTGAATGACACCATAAGCTTAGCCAATTGTTGAAGTCAATCATTTTATCCTTATATTGTGGTATCATACTGGGCGAAGGCAGGATGCTACTCAGGGCTAGGGTCATACCTGCCTGGGCCACATGATCCGAGAGCTCTTCCATGTCTCTTTTCATGTAGTCCAGGGAGGTACGTCTCAAGTCATTCACTCCAACATGGACAATGACAGAGTCATATTTGTACTTGTTGTGGAGTGACTTGAATGCATGCATTATGTGGCAGATCCTGGCACCCGACAGGCAGCTCACTGTAATTTTCTCCTTATTCAACCTGGTGAGAGGGACATCAGTGTGCCGGACTATAGAGTCACCTATGACTAAAGTGTTAGGTACATTGTCTTGCCTTAGGGGCTGTTGCTGGGTGGCACACTGGTGTTGTGAACTATGTGACACATTGGTTGTGATTGGTGTTTGTTTGCGTTTCAGTTTCAGATGTCTTTGTTGCTTGGGCAGGTTACAGTTAAGGGCCTCTGCATATGTGGATTTAGTGTTGCTATATGTGGGTGTTGGTGGTGCGGGTTTAGAAGGGCTATGTGTTGCTTGAGGTGTAGTGTGGGTGTTAACCTTCTCCTCTTGACTGTTTAGCACAATCTTGGTTGGCAGCATTCCCATTGTCACCACTCTCAGCATGTTGCATATGTCGGTTTATGACAGCAATGGCAGCCCCTAACATTTCTTTGTCTCAGTTAAGCCTTTTCAGTATTCACTTCTCTTAGCTTACTGCAGTGCTGCAGTGTCTCTGAGCAATACATGGTGAAAAGTTGTTTGCAGAGTTTTAAGTGCTGGGCTGGGCTGGTTTACTGCCTGTGTAATTGCCTGATTCTGATTATTTCCACCTGCTAGCTCTGCTGACTCTCCCTGGTTAACTTCCTACTGTTTGTTGTGCTTCCTTTTCTCTTTCCATTTCCTCAGGGGGGCAGCGCAGCGCACACTAGATCAGACGCGCGTACACGTGATAACACGCGCGCACACAGGCTTAGACGGAGTTACACTAGCTAATTCCTGCTTAAATGCATGCACACCAGTGCAAATGCACTCACAGTACTGTAAACTGCCTTATACATGCTTACTCCGGCTTAAATGAGCGACCTCACGCTTACACGCGCGTACACTGTCTTACTCGGGTTTACAGGCGCGCACACGCACGCATACACGTTGCAAGCATTTTTACAAGAAACTTTAGTGATACCCACAGTGTGCACCTTCTATTTCTTGACTTTAGCTAGGATACCTGATGACACACCTCTTCCAGTGATGAGCAACTGACAGCTAACACATGCCACTCTGCTCCAATGAGCTTATCTTCTTTCATACATACCCCCTCCTGATGTCACCTATATCCTACTCTGTTACTCCCCTTATCCTAGTCTTACACTCCACTGACTGTGCTCATTTGCTATGTAGACTTGGGATTCACTATCCTTACCCTCACTTGCATAGGATTGCCTACTAATGCTTGGTTACATCTCTTAGACTGGGTTCCCCCCTTAGCAACCCCTACTCGGTAGCCATGTTGTCTTCAGCCTGCCATTGCCTTGCATTGTACATTACAAACACCCATAAAATCCACATTTGTGGGTTTTAATTTTTATTTTTCTGTTTTTTTAGAGCGCAGCCCATTTGCGCTACGCTGCGTTACGCTTAAACATGGAAAATCAGAAAAAAAAATAAATTCATTTTTTTTCATTTTGCATTGGGAAACATTACCAATGGCCGTATATTTGGCCATTGGCATGCTTCCTCTACTGGATGCAACCTTTATTTGGAGCTGTCACGGCTCCGTTTTGTTATTTGCAGAATGGTACTCAGTTGTCAACTGAGTACATTTCTGCAGATAACACTACTCTTACTCGGACAGATTCGGGTTTCCTGAATCGCAAATCTACCTCATTTGCATGCTTTTCAGCTACAATTGAGGCAATTTGCATGTCCCGGCCCTGTCCGTGTAAGAGCCATTTTAGGAGCTCTCTTGCACGCCCCTACAAGCTGTTCCTGGATCGCTCGTCGGACATGATGGCTGCATGGAGTCTTACTCTACTCTTAGACTCCGTGCAAGCCATCGTGAATCCAGCCCAGTATGTATCATACTATATGGACTGCTTTTGCACCATTGATGTCAGTACACAGGATTATATCATTGAGCGGTGCAGAACTGCAGGTGTTTCAAGTGCGAAAAATCAGGAACTATTAGAAGAACACCTACACTTGTGACGATGTAGTCACTTGGCAGGGTAATAAAATGAAAGTAGGAATTTTCACTGTACTGTTCCTTTAAAAAACTAAGCTGTTTTTCCTAGTAAATATCTCTATTTTGTGATCTTACCAAACAACAAATCCTGAATATGTCAAGAGTTGCAATTTAAACAAATACACTGATTCTGTGCATTTGAAGCACAGCAGGTGTCAGAAATGTCCTAAATAATTTCAGTACAAGGCATTCATTTATACTGTCATACTTTTAAAACACAATAATTTAAATTTGTGATTTCTCCATAATCATTTTAGAAACATTTCATTAATTTAGTCGTGAAGAAATGAATACGCATGGCACAGCTGTCAACATATGCCGTCAGACAACCTTAAAAAGGCACTAATTTGTCTAGTTTTGTAACATCTTCAATTTGAAAAAACGTGCTTTTATGTAGAAAGTAATGGGAGATTGAACCTGTCATGCACCGACTCTCAAGGTAAAGAAATTCACCAGACAGCTCAAAAATGTTGTTTATACTCTCAGAAATGAAGAAATTTAACTGTACCCTATAAAGTTGTAAAGAAACACTGCCACTGACTGTGTTAGAAATATGCAGTATTGATTTAAGCAAAAATCTTCTGAAAACTGAGCTACAAAGAGGAAACACTGCAGGTACCCTTATTTTCTGTTTCCGTTTAAACACAGTGTGTGACTTTTGTCATGAACAATGCAGCACTTATGATGCATTAAATGTTGTGTTAGGAGCCCTTTTAAGCTGTAACACCTACACCTGCAGTCTTGGCTAAATATATGTGGTCGACCAAAAATAGTCTGTTCCCAATACAGTTGCATTTAGCATCAAAGCTGTAAATGTCAAATTGAGTCCACTAACGTTGATATTTTTCTCTGCAAACCAAATTGCCAATTCCAAACATTTTAACACGTCAATATATCAAATGGAAGAAAAGAAAAAAAAAGTCAAACTACTTCCAGAAATTGTAGTTGATCTTGTCAAAATACTGTTTAGATCTACCCCAAAGCATTCGGCAGTGTATTAATAATATTCTTATAGATTGCCTCATTTATGAACGCAGATGATCAACTATAAATTCAGGAGGTGATTGCTGGATTGATGGTAACTTAAATGAAAGGCCTGAGAGACTACGCAATCAAAATCCAAATGACGTACACAAAGAGAATCATATCCTACCTCAGCCCCACACCGACAACCTTTAGTGAGTAAGCCTCCTCTGTCATACTAATGAAATCGCTTAAACTAATATGTAAATAAATCTACTAGTTTGCATAATGTTCTTCCTTGCAAAAAAGTCAGTTCTCATTCCCTTCAAAGTTTGTCTTTTATATTTAACTTTTATTGGTCATTGATTAGTTAATCAGCATTATTCTAAAAATAATTTATCAAGGTCACAGAAGAGATCAGCTGCTGAGTCTAGATGTAAGGATGAACAACCAATAAAACAGATGCATTACAGATAATCCTAGTGCATACAGCATCCTGGGTTTGAATACTGCAGCTTCCGTGAACCACAAGGTAAACGCAAACCAAGACATTTGGCAACTCTTGTATAGCAGGACATCCATAAAAACAGGAAACTGTTCTAACTTGCTTTGTGTATATATGAAAAATAAACTACTTCTAATTTAAAACAGATTTCTGTATAAAAAGATTATTTTTCAAGGTACCATTGTACAAATATAAATTGACTTATACTACAAACTGAAACATGGCAGGGTAGACTATAAAATGTTCCTTTCCTGGAGTTTTTCTTGTAAGGCCTCGCCTTTAAATGTGCTTTAGTCAGTGAGATTTTGCTGGTAAAAATACAATAAATCATTACAGTGGAGTGCTAGGTACCATTAATGTGGTATAAACATTTATTTATGTATTCATTTATCTTTTTTGACCAGGAAAGTCTGACTGGGCAATATCCATTTTCAGCAGAGGCTCAAGGAGAAAAGCTCCATTTGTGTACATCGCATTATATTTAGTTTCAGTTAAACACAAAGTTGTTACATTTCTGTTTATATTTATACACATATGGTAGTTAAATTTATACATTCTAAGATTTTACAGAGGTAGAAGTTACTAAAGAGAAAGCCTACGTGCAACTTATTTGATTGTACAGGCAGCCGTTACCTATAAAAATTGTTTCCATTTCAGTGACAGGTTAAGAGTACTCTGTTTAAAGAGAGAGTATTTGGAGAGTGTAGCATTGTCACCTCACAGTAAGACATTGTCCTGTTCGATTCTCAACTAAAGCGTCTTCTGTGTGGAGACATGCGTGAATGGGTGTACCTTCATTGAAGGTTGTACATCAGGGCTGGCAACTCGGTACATAAAAATCTGCTGCCAATCATTAGCAGACCTGAGTTCCGCTGTGGCGACCTCTAACTGGGAAAAGCTGAAAGATACAACAACAACAACTTCTGGTAAGAACAAAATCATAATCTGTTGACAACCAGGATTGGTTAAGATGCTGCTTAAGTAGCGGTTTAAAACTATCGAGTTTGTCAGAGAGTTTTATTTGTGTGGGGATGCTATTCCAGAGTTTAGTGACATATTGTAAGTAGAACGAGTCTCCTGAAATATTATTTGACTTATTTGTGAGCAGAAAGAATTTGTTACTAGACCAGAAGTCCCTTGATGGACACTAGTGCAGTAATATGTTTTTAGTGCAGGGCATTTTTCTGGATGATGAATGAGTCTGTGTGCTGCAGTTAGTTGTGAATATGTTAGGTAGTTGTGCAGTTCAAACCAATTAAAATTGCTTTAACCTATCACAATGGGGGTCCTATGAGGGAGACTGGAAGCAAATTTAACTATTTTAGGACAGGAGCAGCGTATAACAGAGGTGGCAGTAAGAAGGTTCTGGCTAGTGTTTTTCTTGCAGTATCTGTAAGGATCCATTGATCCTATAAAGGGAGCCTAGTTTCTGGTGTGTAGATTTGATGGTGTGCAGTATATGTTAGTCATATTTGAGACTGTCATCTATTATAACACCTTGAAGTTAACTGTGAGTTACAGTTTCAATGACATAATTATTTGCTGACTCTATTGTGAAAGATTGCTTTTGATTTTGGCAACTTTTTGAAGTAAAAACCATTATGTTAAATAGGAGAGGGCCAAGGATAGAGCCCTGAGGGATACCTATAGTAAATGGTTGAAAGGATGAATATGTTTGTTACCATTTAATAGCTTGTTACCTTCCAGACAGGTAACTAAGTAACCATGACAAGAATTTTTGTGAAAGTTCTATTGAGGAGAGTTGAATGAGTAGCTGCTGGTGTGAAACAATATCAAATGGACAAATAAAAACAGAGACAGTAGTGATTTTAGATGTATGTTAAAAGAGCAAGTACAGAAAATGATGGGAAATGATCATTTAGGACCTGTCTACTCCCTAGACTTATTTGAACACACCATTCTTTAAATTCAGTGGAAATCTACCACTGATATAAGTCTACACTACTATAACTATGCCTTCCTGAACTACTACAATCTATCCAAATGGGTTCAACAGATAATGGTGTTCATACCTTTCAACCTCTTGGAGCAAGAAATCTGGACAAAACCATATATAAAAGTGGGACAATGGCCCAAAATAGGGACAATGTTTAAATATTGCTCATGCAGGCTTAGGAAATTGATAGCAGGTATAGCATTAACATGAATTTTCTGAAGGGTATGAAGTCTGAAGCTCAAATGTCTGTCATTATTTTCTAATTTCAGTCTTTAATGATTTGCCACTAATTTGCCAGAAAAACACGATTTTATGAAAAATGGACCAAAAAATATGAGGCAAAAATTGGACATTCTGTGAAAATCTGTACAGTTGAGAGGTATGTGTTTCTAAAATAGATTTTATAGTCAGAATTAAATGTTTATTCTCTGGAAGAGCAAATAATCTGGCATGATATTAAATGAAACTGCCTTTATGAACAAACATTGGGAGTCATTACAAATGTGTCTGAAGCCTGATTCACATACTGGGTGTAAGTCTTGCAGTGCTTTGAGAGCTTGATTTCTCCCTTCAGCTACTCAAACGTTTAACATTTTAACATATTATTTGAGTATTTACTCCAAGTTTTATTTTGATTATGTCCCTGGTCTAGTAGCTACGGTAGTTGTAGTGGAAATGATGATCTCACAGCTGGCAAAATTAAAATAAGTTTGTAGTGTCTCAGGAAGAGGAGTAGGGGCCAGTTGGCTTTTTGGTAGCTGTGAAAAGTGTTGCTTTGAAACCAGAGATGGCTAGGATTTTGGAAAGAGTGCAACAGATGATGGTACTGTTTGGGCTACTGAATCATTTGGTAAAGCAGCTTGAATCCTGTTGTGATGATTCCACTGAGTTTTAATTTCTGAAGGAGCATTATAGCAATTTGGTGCCTTTAGTGCAGTGAGTAGCAGAATAATGAAATAAGTCATCAGAATGAAGTAATTTGTCTGTATATTGAACAAATGTTATGTGTTCTACAAGACAAGGCAGGAAGATGCAATGAGTGAGTCAGTGAAAGGAGAAGAAGGAGGGTTTTACTGTTTTGAATTTCTGAAAACTAAAATGGAGCAATGGAGTGCTTTTTAAAAACCATCACTGAGAACAGAATATGGATAAAAATTATGGAAAGAAAAGAGTGATTTTGATCATGTTTGTAACTTAGTAAAAGAAGGAACAACTCTTCCATAGTTCTTTTAACCCAAAATGTTGATTACAATGGTGGCTAGACCAGTAGTGGTGGATTTTTATTTCTCACAGTCTACTCTCTCTCAAAGTGTGATGTTTCTGGCCCTGGTTAAGGTATGTTGGTGACATAAAAATTGGTTTATGTTATAATTCTCAGTGACCCTCAAGCTATTTTCTCTTATAAGGATGAAAATACTTACATCAGCTCCTTTAGCAGGAGATGTTTTGCTGGGCCTGCCTCTATGTGTGAAGAAACTTTTAGTAGAGGACTTCGCTAAAAACAACGAATATCCAGAAACTATGAAAGAGAAGGGGGAAAGGGAAGCAGAGGAAGATCAAAAAGGAGATGCACTGTGGTTACACGTTTCATAACTGCAATACATTGACAGGAGAAAATTGTATCCTTCACATGAGCGGCCAGGTAGAATGGTGGTTCATTAACATTATCGAGTTTTTTTCTCAAATGAGTGATACTAAAAATGTTAAGGAATCAGTTGACTGTTACTGGCTAATGACAGAAGAATGACATACTCAGAAATTTTGTCTAACTGAGCTTGTTTAGAGACAAAAAACTTTCAATACTGTGACCCAGAGCATTAATAAGAAGGCTTTGCAAAGTATATGAATATAATGGACACTGCAAAAACCAAATATGAATGACCATTTTCATGTCTGATGTATCGCCACCCTAGATGCAACAGTGTGACAGTGGGTTTGAATATTAAGCATTATGTTTTAGGGAAATGATGATATTGTGTGTGAGTGTGACCATTTGACTATAAAGCTACAGAAGTAGAAAATATAGTCATTCAACTATGCTGATTGTGTAAGCAAGTTTTGATATATTTGACCACTGCAATGAAGGGGGAGTAGAATGCATTTTCTCTTGGTGCTTGAACAGCAATGTGACACCCCAGCATTGGCATATCTACATTTCCTGCTTGTTAGACTCGGCACAGAGATCTATACTTTGAATGCTGGTAGGCATGTTGAGTAAAGCAGGAAAAGTCTGAGGAAATATTTTTTTATAAATCAATCAATCGTCCTGCTGGTCAGCTTCTTCTATCCTTTTCCTTAGCTAAACAATGGAATTCTCTTCTTTCCTCTCTAAGGACTTGTGAAAACTTTGTAAACTTTAAAACTCAGCTACATTTCTACCTTTCCTCTAACAGGAAATGCAACTGCACTCTCCCCACCTAGCCTAATAATCAATCCACCCCTTAAACTCCTGATTAACTCTGAGTACAAGCTAACCTTGCATAAATGTACATATTGTAAATAACATAATTGTACGTATTATAAATAACCCATCCCACCTTATTTTTCCTCTCTTTTCCTTCTAAGTCTTTATTCTCCCTTTCAATTAAGTTACCACTGCCATCCTAAATATTTAGATACTATGTAACCAAAGAATTTATTCCTGTTCACTAGCATGAAATGAAATTGTAATTGTGTCTTCTTTACTATGATTGTATATGCAACTAAACTGTGTAATGCAAAGCTTTTCTCCCTGGACCTCCACTGAAAACAGGCTCTCTGAGTCCAGTGGACTTCCTCGGTCATCAAACTGGAAATAAATAAATAAATAAAACACTTTAAGTTATTTATTATATAAAAGAAAAAGTTAGTCAAATAATAGTGCAATAGCCATTCCAGATGTTATGTTAGAAAACTGTGTTCTAATATTAGGGTAATGCTTTATTGAGAAGATGTTAATGTTTGCTTAAGGTATTACTATTTGTGACTGTGACCAGCTGAGCGTAATGCTATGGTTATATAAACATGACTGTTACTACTGCAAAAAATTCATAAGCATGATTTGGGACATTTGATAAGTATACATACCAAGAGAGTGCAGCCTGCGTTTATGATGCCTGAATGGCAGTATAACACCTTGGCTGGATCCATAGCTAGAATTATCACCTGTCTGAGTCTTTGTAGATATTGATGCTGGGCTTGTTGAGTAAAACATGAAAATATTCAATAAAATAATATTATCTCAAGAAAAGAATATGCTGTTAAAATGTACAAAGATAATACTCAGCAAAGCAATTGACAAAGCTAGTTTCATATAATGTTGACATGCTCGAATGTGATATGTTGACTGCAAAGTTACAGATATGTCTTGAAATCAGTAATGGTAGAAATTAAAGTTATTTGTGTTAGTGTGGATTTTGCTACAAAAGTTATATGAACATATTGGTATTATAACAGAACATTGAAATTATAAGCACTCTTCATAAGTATTTTTCATGTTCATCAGTGGATCTTATTTACTATATGACAATATGTAATACAGAGAAGTGTGAGACATTATATCAATGGCTTTGTCTACATGAACATGGGTAATCATGCAGGTGGTATTCCTGCAGCATGGAGCAGGACATTATTAGTATTATTTGTTATTATCAGGCACAAGGAATAACAAATAGCTGAAGAACTACATAGTATATTCAAATGTTTTACCCAAGGGACTCTAAACTTGTGTGAAAAGAAAGGAAATCCTGAAAGCCACATAAAAAGACATATGACAAAACAAGTGTCCATTTAAATCAAGCCATGGGGTGGGACAAGCAGCATTACCAGGTATGCAGTGCAATCATAAATAGTAGACTAAGAAAAAGAGATGGGTGGTGAAGAATAAAAGTACCATAAAGGAGAAAGCAAACATCTTTGATGTAGTCCTCATCAGTGTGAATGGGGTAAAATGTTCATAAGAGACTCAATAATCGCTACTAATCATTTCACAGCAGGATTCATCACTCCAGGATATACGAGGGGCTGATTTCCTTCACTCAGGACAGTCAGGAACATAATGGGAAAAGTAATGAAAGGATGGCAGTGATCGTGGACAGGGAAGGAACTCTGGGATTTTATGAAATACTTTCAGAGGTGTGGAAAGCCCTGAAGTGTAAGAAACAAGCTTTTCATCAAAAATGAACAAAAAAAAAAACTTTATTTCAGTTTGGCTTAAATGTTTAAATTGCACTTATGTGTAGTGATATTTCTTTGTACATTTTTGCTTTTTTTCATTTTTGCATTTTTTAGTTTGTTGTGGACTTTATTCTTGAAGTTTAATTTGTAGTTGTGAGAAGATTGTCCCCGGGATTCACTAATCCTCCGCGTAAGACTAAATTAGTCTTACACGGAAACTGCAGCCTAAGAGTAAGACGTCAGCATGCCATGCATATTCATGAGGGTGCGCTGACTCAACTCTAAGGCTAACACGGAGCATGCACGAGTGCAGGGGCCATGTCGGACTGCCGAGCAGTCCACAAATCCATGCCCCTGCAAGTCCCTCAATCGGCAAATGTCAACTAACATGAGTAAGTCCGCTCAAATGTGTACATACCCAACACTACACTCCCCCACATTCTAAACCCCTGTACAATTAGAAAATGTAAAACTTTTATTTATTTATTTTTTTTATTATTCCCGATATAGCTGCCTGTATTTGTGCATGTTTGCGCGGGTTTGCCCATTGCTTACCTACAGTTAGCAGTTTAGACATCGAACAGGATAATAAGAAACTTATATGCAAATTAATCCAAATAGCAATAGTGTAGTGGTAGAGCCTTCGCACAAAGAGGAGGCATTTCCGGTTCGAGTCCCACCACTCCCCTTTTGATTTTCTGTTGGAAATCTGTATATTAAATAATTCCTGACGTTTATCTTTTAAATTTTAGTAAAAAACATTGAAATGGCCTATGTAGTAGTGAATGAATTTTATATATATATATATATATATATATATATATATATATATATATATATATATATATATATATATATATATAAGAGAAGGTGAAATCGTTATGCATACTGATGAATACATAAATAACGTAGCTTAAGCAATATGAAGCACTGCTAAGCAAAGTTTACCAGTATTAAGCATATTTAAGTATAATTGCTCATAGCTTAGCACTGCTTTAACTAGCGCAATAGCTTTGCGTGGAGCTGCGCATCGCGCAAACCAGTGCAAACAGAACATGTTTGCGGGTAGCTGCGCACCGCGCTAACTAGTGCAACGTCGGGAACTGTAGAGCAACATAGAGCAACATTGGGCAAAGTTGAGCAAAGTCACCTAAACACAGCCACACCTCCTAGCCGGTCTGGCCAGTAGTAAAATAAAAACCAATGACAGGCCTTGAACCTTGGATACTGTGCATCATAATTACAGTACTGAACCACTAAGCCATGGCAGCTTTTCATAAGCATGCACTTTCAACACACACATACATATCAATGGAAGTTTACCCATTGCTAAGCAGGTGTGCCTTCAGCTGAGTTTTTTTCAAAACTGGCCAATCACAAATAAGTGCGGGAAATGATGCATATTTAAGCTCAATAGGCAGGAATACTTGCCATAACTGGTTGTAGCTCCCATCTGCAGGCAGCAATGGCCGGTGCTGGAAAGGGCTCTCGTTTTCGAGCACAACGTTGGGGCATTGAGGAGTCAAAAATAATGGTTTGGCTCCTTGTCCATAATCATGAGGATAGACTCCTGCGAGGCCAGTACCAGGGCACCCAATACAAAGTGGAAACCTAGGACCGTCTAGCTCATGAACTCACCAGTGCCACAGGTGTCCCTCAGACTGGTGAGCAGGTCAGATACCACCACGCAGACCTGAAGAGACGCAAGGCAGGTCAACTGGACTAGTGTATCCAGGAAGCCCGTGAGATGGAAAATGCCCCACTACTGAGAAAGTAGCCATGGAATTAAGTATGCAAGAATTGCTATTCTAGTCTATACTGTGGATAGGTATGTCTCAATATCACTTCATTGACTTCACAGCTGCAGGTGTCCGTGCTGCGAAACAGCAAGCCTATGCTGATAGGTTGCTAAAGCTTCACCACCAGGCAGGTTAGTAATTATCCAGCTTGTACTGTTATGTAAAATACATGAGAGAGCCTGAAAAAAGTGTTTTAACACAATAAATAACGGTATAATAATTCTCTAATAATTATTCTGCATGTACTGTTATATAAAATAAATGAGAGAGCCTCTAGAAAAGCGTTATAAGTCTTTAATAAAGGTATAATTCCTGGAGTGTGTCTGTGTCATTTTCTTTGATATGTTGTTGTACTCTTGCATTATAGAAATAGTACTTTTGTATTAAGCGCTGTTAACACACAGTTGGGTAGGCCCATATAAAGTGGATGAAGGGAATGCCAGTAGCTTTTAAGCATATTTACAGTCCTCAACTGTTGGTTTATGCCCAACATGTACAGGTTAATCTGGCACATGAGTAGCTTGGTATTGTGTTCCCCAGAAATGTCATTGTGCTGGCAGCAATGTAGGGAGCTGTTAACATACAACTGATAATTTCACCTAAACATATCTAGATAAGTATAGGAAAGTAGAGCTGTCAGTGTACCATATCAGCAGTAGTGTGCCTGATCTAGTAACATCTGCATCCTGGACAGTTTGTATGTCAGATACAGCCCATGTATGTAAAGATCTAGCAAAACCCATTTCCCAATTTAAGGGCAATTGGGTAGTGTAATAATAAATGTAGGGGACATATAACTGCAGTTAATAGGAATGTAGTGTAAACTAGAAGGATATATAAGTTGTTAATGGAGCTATCATTTTCCACCATACTGTATGTGCATACAAAATGCAATTCCACACCTCAATGGGTATGTCTAATCTCAAAACATTTGTTGGGACATATGTCCTATTGGTTTATAAATATCTGCATTTATTTCGATGCATGTGCCCTGTTCAAATACCACAATATTGGTGGCCTGTTGCCATCAATTAAACCTGCATGCTGTTGTAATGTCCACTGTTGTTCTATATATGCATGTGTCATGCTTGCTGTTCAACTGTTGGAACTCTGGTGTGTTGGGTTAATGGGAATACTTCTGCATGCTGTTATAACTAATTGGGAATGCTGTTGACTGTTACTAACCCATATTTTTATTAAATCCTCCTAAACATAGAACATTTGGGAAGGCCGGTCCCTGCAGACCCACCTGTCCCACCTCAGCTGGCGATGGCACCTGACACCAGCAGGTCCGGTGCCCAGCCTGGGACCTCCTCCTCCATTGGCCCTGTGCCACCTTCAGGTGGAAGCGCTGCAGGGGATGAGGCTTGTCCCCCCCATGCAAGCGTGGATGGAGGAGGGCCACTTATCACCCTCCGAACGGTCAGGGCTGTGGTGCATAGGGAGATTGAGCATTCTGTCGCTGATCCTCTAAGCCAGCTTTAGGCATGAGTGGCGCGACTCAAGGGTGAGCCTGCCCCTCCTACGCAGCCCCCAGCACAGCCACCCTCTGGGCTGTGAAGGTGCAGTGGTGACTGCCCATGGGTGGGGATCTCAGTTCCACTATTGCCATCTGTGGGCTGATGGGCGTGCGATTTCCAAACATCCTTCCCTGTCAATGGCGTTCACCCACCACGTGTCATATTCCTCCCCTGTATGCATCTTGTTTGTCTTGTCTGTTTACTTCCCCAACCTACCTCCCCAAATATACCTACTTCCCCTACCCCACATTCCACTCTCACCTGAACAAAAAAAAAAAAAAAGGGCAATCTGCTCCCCAAAAAAATGACTCCCCATACATAGCTGCCCATTTTGCATACATGTCCACTGGACACATAAACTGATATTTAATTGGCAGTACAACATACTTTGTTGTCCTCACCCCTCTCTCAGGGGTGGAAGGTTTCATATTCCCCTCCAAATTTATTGCATATGCACAGCTGTTGCTGTTAAAGAAATGGGTAGCTATGGACCTTCCCTACACCCATCCTGCACATCCCGAGCTGTTTTCCCTACTGTCTTTCCCTCTTTGTGCCCCTTTTTCACCACTTTCCTATCTCCCCATTTTATTTTCTTTCAAAGAAATGAGCGGGGGGGGGGGGGTTAGCAGGAGTAAGCACTATTAAGCAGTAGTAAGCGGGTTTGCGCAAGTGTGCGCTTGTGTGCACTTAGCTAACCATTGCTAAGCATTGCGCAAACCTGCCCAAACCTGCTTACAACTGCTTAAAAGTGCCTTAGTCACTCTGTATGTCAGGGCCCTTGTTCTGCTCAGCAGCAATATAAAACACCCATGTCAGTCTCGAACTCCAGACCTTGGACACACTAGACTGCATGAAGTACTACTAAGCCACAGTAGACATACCTCATGTTGGTGCTGAAATAAATATATCATGCATCGGAATGAGTGAATGTAAAGGAAAAATAGGAATTCCATAACACAAAACTTGTTCTGTGGAACCTTACCAGCAGTTGTTGCGGAATTGCATTACATGATTGTGAAAAGAGAACCAGCCATTCTAGCAGGAAATAATGTTACAGCAGCACTTTACAACCCACACACAGTATCATAGCAGGACAAACAGTGGCATATCTGATTAAGGCAGAGGACATACATCCAACTGTGACTACTTTTCAGGGATGTCCCTGATTTTGAAACATATGTTAGCTGTGTCCCTCTGAATCCCTTTGAAAAGTATTGACATTAGGCAGAAATGTGGGGTATTACACTTAATGAATAATTACAATAATAAGAGTTAGACACCGCTTGTACTTCAGAAAAGGTGTAGTAATCCATATGCACTGGTTCTCTCGAAGTCTCCACTTACTGTCTCTATTATTTTGAAGGTGTACCTCACTTTTACCTACCTTTCCCTGACTCTGTTCAAATATGTACCTGAGTGTTCCAGAGGCCTGACAGAGGCAGACACACACAGGCATATCAGCTTTTCTGCTTTTACACATTGTGCAAATAGCTTTGGAAGAAGTTCTACAAGCATACCCTTATGTAGGAGTACAACACTGAAATACCAAAGGATGTAGCCATGGACTGGTAGCAATTGACTGTAACAATGCCATTGTACCAGTGCTGAAAAGACCTGTGTGTTGCACAGACAAAGAATAATAGGCTAACATCTGGCTACCATCTGGATAGGTCCACAGTTGTGAGGTATGCAGACAGACTACTTGCCTTGATAAACTAACAGGTACACAGCAACCCTTTAAGTCCAGCAAGATAACATTCACACAATAATGCATAATGCTCTCTGTACATCTTCATCCCTACCCAAATGTACAATATACCCGTGTGTTCAGGGTCTACCATGCTTGTAGGTAGGCATACTCAGTACTGGAATTGTCCAGTTTTCATGAGCAGCCTGTGCTAATGTCAACACTAAAAAAGCACAAACTGTTCAGAAGTGAGTACATTAATATTCACAGTATAGCAGTTCACAAACAGTTCATGTGCCAAAAGAATACATCTCAATAACTACTTTTGTATGGCAGTTAATTGTATAAGTAGAAAAGAAACTACATACTCCCATGTATCTTGTGTTAGCATTTGCAAGGGTAAGTGCAATTCTACACTGACAAGTGTGTACTGGAAGTGGCAACATTCAGGTCTGAGTACAACATTTAAATCACTGGCTACACCCCTAGCTTCAGATATAAGAACTATACCAACCTTCTGACTTAAACAACAGTGTCCACAGCAAACAAGCATGGGCCCCACTTTCGAAAGCTGAAAGGGCTATGCCTACCTGACTTAGCAATTTATAGCATTGCGTTGCTATGACAGTGAGTACTGCAATTACCACTCAGCAGGCTGCATGCAATTACCAAATGGTGGCCACCAACTGGTGCAGTGGCCATCACATGCACATGTGCAGATACCTATAAAAGCAGGCTGTACGTGCTGCCCACACATGCAATCACTCCATTGCAGACACTTAGAGAGAGAAAGAGAGACAGAGAGAGAGAGACACACACATTAACAGCAAAAGCAAACTCAAAAGCAAAAGTAACACGGAAATTAATAATGCCAACACATATAAAGGGAAGGTATGTAACAGATATGTATTTACTGGCATGTAGTAGATGTTTTTGAAGAGTACTCTACATACTTTGATACATCCATATGTGGCAGCAGTACGTATCTATGCACAGATTTCCAGCATAACTACTACCATGGACAAATCAGTGTGTAGCTGTGTGCAGGGGGACATAACTGTGACATATGTAGCTCAGCATTAAATGTCAAACATCTGATCCATGTTAGCTGTGTTCTGTACAGTAGTGTAGACAATGGCTGTTTGGGGGAGTAGTGCAAACAGCTATATAAACATGGATGTGACAGAGTAACACATGCATGATAGTCATATTAACGTATAGCTTAGCATTGGAAACTGCTGTACCAGGCTAGTATGCTAATCTAGCATTTGTAGCTATATACACACCCTCTAATATTACTGTGTGCTCACATGTGGCACCTGTTCATGTTGCAGCAAGGTTCAACAGGTCAGCCGTGAGGTCCAGGGACTTACAACAGTGTGGACCTTGTGTGTGTATGACACACACATACGGAGAGATATATATGTGTCAGATATATTAACATCTGTACATGTCCATAGAGCAAGGGACATACTGCAACTGTATGTGAAGGGTGGACATATATATGTTGGTGAAGGTTGTTATGTGCATATTTGTATGTAGGTCATAGTGTGTTGCAAACAAGCCAGCATACAGTGCTGGTATATGACATGCGGTGGTTAAACACTGTGTGTGTGATTTGTTAAGTTTGCAATGTTGCAGCCAGTGATGCTTGCTAAAGCTACATGGGCTGAGAACACCTTCAATGCATTTCTCACAAGACTGTGCAATATCATTACATTACTGTATACCTCACATCCTTTGCATAATTGATATTCCCACCATTTAAGGTGGACTGTATATGTGCCTGTATGTAAATGTATATGTACACCAATGGATGTGTATATGTATATATATATATATATATATATATATATATATATATATATATATATATATATATATATATCTATAGAGAGAGAGAGAGAGAGTCATATATAGTGAGACAGATGCCTGGTGTCAAACCCATGCTGTAAAGCTATAAGCCAACTAAAGCATAGTCATCCACTTTTACAAAACATAGTATCCCCACAGTACCACATAGGTAGTAGCCTCCAACATGTTGAACAGGTACCGATGTGTACATACAGCCAAGTGTTACATCATCTCTCCCTTGGTAAACATTTCCAAAGGTATTTTGAAATCCCTCGGTGGATCACATAAGCAATAAGGGGTCTGCATGCATATCCACAAATGTTGTTGCACACCTATAATGAATAGCCATCATTGACAGACTTTTCTATGTTTGAACAGCTCTGAAATATACCTCAGGCATAAACCCTCACTCACACTATTGAATAGAAACCATAATGAGTGTATGTGACACGGATGAACTAGCCCAGGGATCACTGCAGTGGCTGGGCTTGTCACAAGCATACGGATGTGACCTAAGGTCTGGAACACAGCAGCACACTCTGGCAAAGATAACAGATGTGTTCATGGAGAAAGCAGGGTTTCCACCTATGAAATAATTGAGGTCACATGTACGTATATGTATTTGCCACACAGCTACCTGACGTGCAATGCACATACTGTTGTCATTGTGATATGTCATACAGTAGTAAAAGCAAAACCCACAACACATTGACCAACAGTGTCACACACATAGAGCACAAACACACACACACACACACACACACACACACACACACACACACACACACACACACACACACACACACACACCAAGTGCAGGATTCAAACCCCTACCTAACTACTTTCTGATATTAAAGCAGTACACATTAACACAACGTGCTATGCACATTACTAGAAGTACTCATTTCCACAGGTATATTTGTAGAATGGTGACATCATCAGACTTGACAAAGATAATTATACCACTTTTAAGGTGTTTTAGTAGTCTCCAAAAAGGTTGCTCCTCTCCAAGGAAATATACACACACACACATACACACATACACACACACACACACACACACACACACACACACACACACACACACACACACACACACACACACACACTTGTCAAGTGCAGGATTCAAACCCCTACCTAACTACTTTATGCTAAGAGAGGAGCACATATTTAAACAACGCACTATACACATTACTGGGAGTTCTTCCTTCCACAGGTATATTTGTAGGATGGTGACATCATCAGACTAGACAAAGATAAGTATACCACTTTTAAGGTGTTTTAGTAGTCCCCAAAAAGGTTGCTCTTCTCTAAGGAGATATACACACACAGATGTCAAGTGCAGGATCCAAACCCCTATCTAACTACTTTATGATACTAGAGGAATATGCATTTACATGACACACTATACACATTACTGGGAGCTCTTTTTTCCACAAGTATATTTGTAGGATGGTGACATCATCAGACTAGACAAAGGTGGTTACATTAGGTGACATTAGGTGGGCTACATAGAAGGAATTTCTAAACACTTTGGTCATGTGATCATCAAAGGATAGTTTACTATCTACCTGGGTCCCCAGGGCCATAATTACTTTCTCCGTACATGCTGGATTACCACCTATGTGGTAATTTGTGTGCACTTTGTTTTATCCAAAAGGGATGACTATGCATTCTTTGGCATTCTGCTTGAGGGCATTGTTTTGACACCAGGTATCTGTCTCTGTAAGATCCTTCTGGAGGATGTCTGTGTCATCCATAGAGTCGATTATGGACCACAGTTAGCAGTCGTCTGCAAACTTGTTCAGCCATACTCCTCCCATGCTTGCCTGTACCTTTGAGCAGTATCTACTGAACAGGTGGGGTCCCAGGACCAAGACCTGTGGGATGCCATTTGTGACTGGTTTAGAGTCGGACATGGCACCTGCAACTCTGAACATGTGCGTTTGATCTGTGAGCCAGTTGGCCACCCATCCTGTGACATAGCTGTTAATGTTCAAGCTGGTAAGCTTGTCCATGATGACAGAGTGGGGAATGGTGTTGAAAGGCCTTAGTGAGGTCCAGGTAGGCTGTGTGGACTACTTTCACCTCCATCTATGTCCTTGGTAACTGTTCCAAATAAGTCAACTAGGTTTAGGAGGCAGGATCTGCCTTTAACAAAGCCAAGTTGGGTAGAGTCCAGTGTCTGGAGGTCCCCAATGTCTCTGTTTATGGGTTCCATGATACGTTGCTCCATTGCTTTGCAGACAAGGCTGAGTAGACCTATAGGGCAATGGTTTCCAGTTCTGTTGTGGCACCCCCTTTGTGGAGCTGGATGACTGTTGCTGTATGCCATTCTTTGGGTACATAGCCTATGGTAAGGTTGAGTCTGGACAGTGAATGTAGGTGAGGGTGTAGTTCCTTTTGGGACTGGTGTAAGACACAGCCTGGGACACCATCCAGTCCCATTGATGCTGTGTTCTTAGCTTTGGAGAGGGCTGTTTTTACCTGCATGTCCATGAAGTCTGGGGCTTTGCATTTTTCTGGGATGGACACAAGCCCTTTTAGGGGTGATGGGGGGGTTTGCACTGAACTTGTCCCACAGGATGTGGGTAATGTAAGTTGGTTCACTGTATTTCTTGCCATTTTGCAGTAGCTGACAGCAGATTTGGAAGTTGCCACCTAAATGTTTGGTATAGCTAACAAAGGCTTTGTGGTTGTTATTCTTACATTCCTTGGCAATTTGTCTTTAGAAACTGGCCTTGGATTATTTTATGAGCGATCTTTGTTTCTTCCTAATAATGATCAGTGATGCCTTTCCTTTAGTGAAGTTGGCTCTATCATGTGTTCGTTTCCTCCTTCTGTTGTCTAGCTTATTTATGGGCAACGACCACCAGATTGGTTTCTTATTTTTGGAGGAGTGTGTCTTGGTTTTATTTGGGATGTCTCGATCCATGCATCCCTGTAGATGCTCATAGAATGCACTTGTAAATTATTCGGCAGATTGTATCGCATTATCCTATAGCAAGAGGGCTTTGGATCTTTCCACTTTGGTCTTGGGAAGTGTGCAGTTTGCTTTTGAAAATGTCTTCATAGTGGTTTCCTTGACTGGGGGGGGTGGATGTCCAGTGTGATTACTTTATGATCTGATATTACCAGCAAGGGGTTTATCTCTGTTGTGGAACACTGGTACTCCATGTTGGTGATGATCAGGTCCAGTATGTTGTCACCTCTAGTCAGCATGGTGACCAGCTGTTCCAGGGCGTTTGAGTTTTTAAACTCTAGGAAACATTGGGCAAAGGATGTTGTACACAAGTAATTCTCCCACTCAATGTTTAGGTAGTTGTAATCTCCTCATATAATGGTGTTTGGTAGGACCTTTATATTTTCCACTGTTCTCAGGAATACTGAGTGAGGTTCCTGAGACAAGGTAGGTGATCTGTAGCAGGCTACAATCTGATAAGCAGCTTTGCCCAATGTTAGTTGCACTTGCATGGTCTCCAAGGCCTCATGCTGTGCCACTAACCTGAAGGTGTGGGTATCCATAAGGTAAATGGATACACCCCTTCCTTTTGTATTTCACTCTGGGTTTTGTGGCCGAAGAGCAGAGAGATTGTGAGTGTTTTACGTGGAGTATGTCCAACAGCTCTGTGTTTAACATAGCTTTGTATGTTAGGCGGAGATCACCTCTGAGTAGGCGATATGTGAGAGAGCACAGCTGGTGCATTTTGAGACGGTCTGTGTATGGCATGTATTTCAGGCCACTAATGCTCTTTATTGATATTGATATTCATTGATATTTATGATATAGCGAAAGAAAGCTTCATGGTTCTCTATGGACTCTGACAATATTTTTGCCAGAACATGGATTGGATAATGTTAGGAGTACTCATTGTTTATTGATGATACTGATCGGAGTTTATTGATCTTCTTTGAATTTTCACTTTCTTTGAACAACTTAAGTACTTGTAGTACATAGTTTGATTATGACAGGAGTCCAATATATTATATGGGTCTGTTTTCATATCACTGTATGCACAAGGCAGGATTCGTGAATAGTGACAAGTTTCTGGGGTAAGAACTGCAACTGCCAAATATGTGTGGCCCACTGCTGTACTCAGACATGGCCTAAGTGTGTGAGCATGCCCAGTATGACCTTTCAGTATGTTGTTGACTGACATTTGCTTCATTTATTTAAGTGTGTGAGCATACCCAGTATGACCTTTCAGTATGTTACTGACTGAAATTTGCTTCGTTTATTTAAGTGTGTGAGCATGCCCAGTATGGACATATATAATATATGTGTGTGAAAAATCAAGTTGTTTTTTACTTCAGGGCTCACCTTTGTGTTGTACATCGACAGGAAGCATGCTGTGCCTGCAGGGCTTCCATGAGTCACTTTGCATAGACTTATCAACATTTCTACATACAGGGGGGACAGCTATTATTTGTACATTTCTACCTGGGGGGCACACCTGATTGTTACTGTGGGTGTACATAGGATGAGGGGTTCACCTGACACTTATACACATTTGCTAGGCCTGCACTGTTTTGTTAGGTACTCCATTTCAGTCTGTACTGTTGCCTATCGTACTGGCTTGAGGCATACTACTGTACTACAGATCTTAGCTTCCAATTTCACGTATATTAGTTTGTGACTTCATAGCCTACCCAACCCACATCACACTGCCTGGCCTGCTGTTATCTGTCTGCATAGGCCTGGGGTGAAGTTCAGAGGGCATGCTACAGCATTTGTTTGTGTTTGTGTTAGTCTACAATTGTCCTGCTGTGTCTGTGCCAGTGAAATGCTGTCATGGCTTAGTGGTTCAGTACTGTGACTATAGTGCACAGTATCCTGAGTTCGAGCCCTGTCACTGCTTTTTATTTTCCTGCCGGGCAGACCTGACTGGTTAAGGAACAGTAAAGCAGGTGTGAGCGTGTTTACCCGACTTTGCTCGACTTTGCCTGACTTTGCCCAACATTGCCCAACATTGCCCAACGTTGCTCAACGTTGCGCTAGTTTGAGCAGTGCGCAGCTCCACGCAATTGTGCTTAAATATGCTAAACAGTGGTAAAAGCTGCTTAGCACTGCTTTATATTGCTTAAAACATGACACTCATGCCTCAGGTGGTGCTGCAAGGCTGCCTATGTTGGATGCACATAGTGCACTCCCTATACATGTTTGAAAACATGCAGTGTCAAGTTAGGCATCCCTTTTATTTTATGTGTGAGTCAGAGAGAGGTATCATTTCCACGGTTCCTACTGAGCCAGTGTATGTGCTATGCGTTGCCTCTTTGCCAAGGCCAAGGCATACTGGGCATGCCGCCTTCTGCCTACTGGGGTAGGCTTAGGTTGTTCCTCCTCTGAGTCACGCTCTGCCTGTGATGGCCTTGGCAATGGTGGGGGGCTGTTTGGCCCTGCCCCATGCTGTTCCTCCTGCAGCTGTTTTTGCAGGATCATATTGTGTAGCATGGCACATGCCATGACAATTTGGGTACATGTAGTTGGTGAGTACTGCAAGGCTCCACCAGATGTGTCCAGGCACCGGAACCATGACTTGAGCATCCCAAACACATGCTCAATTACATTTCATGTTTGTTCGTGTGCCTCATTATGGAGTTCTTGTTCAGGTGTGTGTGCATTTCAGATGGGTGCCATCAGCCACAGCTCCAGTGCGTATCCAGCATCCCCCAGTAGGTGACCGTCAGGGATGTCCCCACTGGCAAATGTCTGGTACAGCTGCGTCAGATGCCAGATATGGGAATCGTGGTAGCTTCCAGGGCAGCCAGCACACACATTCAGTATTATGCCCTGGGCATCTCACATGACCTGGCAGTTGATGGAGGGGAAGCCCTTGCGATTGATGTAGGCCCTACCCTGCTCACCAGCTGGTACTTTGATGTGTATGTGCGTGCAGTCAATTGCACCCACTACCTCAGGGTATTCCGCTATTTGCTGGAAGAGATGCATATTGCTGGCCAATGCCTCACGGGAATTGGGGAAATATACATGATCACCGATATGTGCTGACATGGCATTCAGGAACTGGTGCAGTACCCTCGATGCTGATGCCTGTGAAATCTCCATCATATCACCAGTTGGTCTCTGGAAGGTACCTGTTGCTAGTATTCTTAGGCCAACACATACCTTGGTTTCCACTGGGATGGGTTTCCCTCTGTTGGTTCTGTGTGTGAGGCGTGGCCTGCACAGCTCAACAATTTGCTGCAGGAGGTCTCTGTCCACTCTATAGCACTCCACTATCTCAAGCTCATGTAGCTCCTGGTAGGTTACCCTGGGTCTGTACACTCTTCTCCATCTCCTCACTGTGGGTTGCTCAGCAGCATTCGCAATGGCACCACCCTCAGCATCTTGCACATGTTGGCTTATAATAGCAATGTCAGCCCCTAACAGTTTTTGTCTGAGTTAAGCTTTTTAAGTTTTACTCTCTTTGTATACTGCAGTGTTGCAGTGTTTTTGAGAACAACATGGGGGAATGTTGTTTGCAGAGTTTTAAGTGCTGGGCTGGGCTGGGCTAGTGTACTACCTGTGTAATTGGCTGATTCTGATTTATTTCACCTGGCATCTCTGCTAGTTCTCCTTGGTTATCTTCCGGCTACTTCTTTTCCTTCCTTTTCCCTTTCTGTTTCCACAAGGGGCAGCACCGCACAAACAAGCACAAACACGCACACACGAGTGCACACACACGCACACAGGCTTATACAGGCTTAGGCGGGTGCACACGCGCGCACACAGGCTTAGACAGGTTTACAGGCGTGCACACATGTGCACCCGGTGTAAGCACGTTTGCAAGAAATTTCAGTGATATCAATGGAGTACACCTTCGGTTTCTGGGTTTCAGCTAGGACAACTGTAGACACGCCTCTTCCAATCCTGAGTAACTCACAGCAAACACAAGCCACTCTGTTCCAATAAGCCTACAGTCTTTCATACATACCCCCTCATGATGTCACCTATCTTCTACTCTACTACTCTCCTACTCCTACACTTACACTCTAGGGACATGGCTCACATGCCAGGGAAAATTGGGATTCACCATCCTTATCCTCATTTGCATAGGATTGCCTACTAATGCTTGGTTACATCTCTCAAACTGAGCTTCCCCCCTTAGCAACCACTACTCAGTAGCCATGTTGTCTTGAGCCTGCCATTCACCTGCATGGCAGAATAATATTTTTAATAAGAATGCCTATTTTTGCCTATTTTTTATTTATTTTCTGGTTTTTAAAGCACCACACGTTTGCGCGCCGCTGCTTTACACTTAAACATCGGAGATCGGGGGAAAACAATTTTGATTTTTATTAATTTTCAAATGATAAAAATGCCAATGGCCTTATATTTGGCCATTGACATGCTTCCTCAACTGGATGCATCCTTTATTTGGAGTTGTCATACCTCCGTTTTGCTATTTGCAGAACGGTACTCCGTTACCGACGGAGTACATTTCTGCATATAACTCTACTCTTCCACGGACAGGTTACTGTTTCCTGGATCGCAAATTTACCTCATTTGCATAGCTTTCACCAGCAAATGAGGTAATTTGCATAACATAACACTGTCCGTGCAAGAGTAGTTTTAGGAGCTCTCATACACGCCTCTGCTGGCTGTTCCTGGATTGCTCGGCAGACATATTGTCTGTCTGCCGTCTTATACTACACAGACTCCATGCAAGCCTTTGTGAATCCGGCCCTGTGTCTCTACATTATATCGCACTTCTATCTCTACAAGTAGAATTACTTGTAAAAGCTAGCTGTTTGCATTTTAAACCCTATTGTGCCTTAGTCTTGCAGTTTCATTCACAGCTGTGGCAGAACTATGGATTACTACTAAATTTGAGCTTTATTTAGTCATTTAATACTGCATTTTTTTCTATAAACAGTGTAATTTCTGCATAGACTGTTGCCTTAAACTGTAGTAGAATTGAGTAATGAGAGTATTGATTATTTCTGCTCCAGGATGTCAGCTTTAAGCTTTTACAGTTGTTGCTATTCCAGCTTTGATCCTACAGTTTTATATTCTGCTTATCATTTGTCAGACTAAAAGTTGCATTCTAGTGCCTTTCTATTCCCTGTTCCTTGTGTCTTTCCAATCCCCCACTGAGACATTGTTAAAGTTTCTCAAATTCTAACCTGCAACTCAGACATGTTGCATTTCAGAACCTTTCTGCTTCCATGTTCTTTGTGTCTGCCACACTCTCCACTGAGACATTAAGTTAAAGTTTCTGAAAGAGCTCATGTAATGGCTTTATTTGATTGGATCCCTCTCTGGCTAGCCTTCATTCTTCCTACACTTTTCTGTTGTTGTTTTACAAGGCTGTGCCTCTGGCCTCCATTCCATATGGTAATATGATTTCCAAAGTCCCTGTCACCCATCTTTCATCGCTATTGCCTGTATTATAAGCTATTTAAAGTACTCTTTCCACCCATCGCTTTCCCTAAAGCTGTACTTTGTAAAGCAGTAAATAAAGAGCAAATACCATGCATAATGACAAGCTTAGAGCAGCTGAGTGTTCTGTGGCAATACCTATAGATTTAGTAGAATTCAGTATTATGTAAGCTTCCAACCCTAGTATACAACCACCTTTCCGTTTACCAGTCAAAGGACCGGACAGCATGAATATGCAATTTCCTAACTTCTCTGCAGCTAGCTTGGCATCCTGAGACAAGCAGCAATTGCATCATATTTACTAGCAACCACTTAATCCTTAAAGAAACAAAGTATGTGAGAGCTGTGCTTACACAATGACACTGAAGACTAAACTGTTGCATGTAAGCACAAGTGAGGTTGTCAAAACCGCACACAAAACACCCATCTCACATAACACACAGCATACACATAGACTAATGCATGCTGAGGCACATAAAAGCAATATTCTTAAACAACAAATATTGCTTAGACTGTCTGTTATCAAAGTTATGCCTCAGCAAACCCAAAAGCACTCAGAAAAAAGAACACCCAACACGACACATTGTTATGCACTCAAAGGAGCCCCAAGCACTAAACCCCTAAGGCAAGCAAACATACTTGCCAGGACTTTTGTCAAAAGGGGATCCATTGTAAGACAAACTGATGCCCCTCTAACCAGGTTAAACAAGTAGAAGATAACAGCCAGTTGCTAATATGGAGCCAGAATCTTCCAAATCACACAAACACACACGCAAGTCATTACACTACAGGTACCAATATGCTTCCATCATAGTCCATGTAGATGTAAATGATGTGAGACATACATCCATGGACTACATGAATAGAGACATTATGGAGCTTTCAGACTATGTAGCTGGTGTGAACTTAGCACTGAGCAGCATATTGCCATCAAAGAGGATGGTGCCACAAGATGAGCAAAAGATGATTGATTTTTAACAATTGGTTGTCTTTCTGGTGTCATCCTAGGAGGATGCAATATTTGTCAGTTTGGAAGGACATGGTGAACAGACCACATTGCTTTGCCAAGGATGGTCTTTATCAGTCTACTCTAAGCTTTTAAATACTGGTTGAAACTTTATCCAGACCTGTAGTGCCTTTCTTAGTCAATGCCAAATTGACTAACCTGCTAACGTAGCAAAATCAACTCAAGTGAACCTCAAGGTGCTACTGCTTGATGCCAGTCGCATAAATAAAAAAAACTACACTCCCTCCAAGCCCTCCTCACACTTGAGAATATAGACAGCTATGCAGTTACCGAAACATGGTTTAAAGTGGAAGTGAAAGGTTTCAGTGCCTTTCACACTTTTAGAGCAGCAGGTGCACAGACAAGGGCTAGAGGTGGAGATTTCTTGATGTACATCAGTAACAAGCATACCTCTAGGGTTGTCAAACAGGATGATGTACTGGAGTTCCTCCATGTTCGGTTTACCATAGTAAAAATCTCATATTATAGCCTAGCCAGCTATAGGTCACACTCCATGTCCGAGGAAGCTCAAAATGCATACTTAGACCTACTGGAGACACTTATCAACAAGCCTAACACCGTATTAATGGGATATTTAAATACCCCTCTATAGACTGTGAGTCTTACATGGCATAAAATCTACAGGCATAGAGATTTCTTGACTTTGTAAATATAAATACCTTTGACCATATAGTGAAAACAGCCACTAAATGCTCCAACATACCAGCCCTCGCACTAACAAATATGGGAGAATGCTGACCCCCCCAATGCCTCATCCTCCCTGGTAAAGTCCGACCACAAAGCTGTTTCCTTTGAAATCAAAATCAACCCTGTAACCCCAGGAAAACTAGTAACAGTTAGGAACTGTTGAACGTAAACTACCTTTCAGTAAGTTATGGTTTGGTAACATTCAGGGTCCTTCCAAACCCTGAGAACACAGTAGCCTATCCCGAATTGCTCTCAGAAACCCTGTACAATAGTGTGAATGACTGCACTAAGGCTACTGTAGTTACCAGAAGTAGGTTGGGAACTAGCTGCAGAAACAAACCACCCTGTTGGCATCCAAAATTAAACAGGATATACAACAAAAGCAAAAAAAATATGCAAAAAATCAGTAAGGGTAATTCCCATAAAGATAAAAATTTTCTCATCAAACTAAATAGGCAACTAAGAGGGCTAATTAAGTCAAATAAAGCCAACTTTGAGGTTAAGATTGTCTCCCAGGTGAAAGGTAATGATAAGGCCTTCTTCAGCTAAGTCAGAAACCTCAAGGGCACCATACAGCAATGTGCAGAGCTGGTGGTTAATGGTATCACATTCACAGAACCTGGTGATATAGTGAACCTGTTTGCAGGGAAACACTTCAGTTCCAACTTAACCTCTGCCATCACCTTCTACCATCCTCCAAGAAATACCCTCAAACATAACCTCTACAGCTATAACAGGGAGAGTGTATTGGCTATGCTCACTAAAGCCAAGAACACAACCTCAGTGGGCCCCAATAATACCCAAGGTGCCTCTTGAACAGTCTAAAGTATGACTTATCAGGATCCCTGGAGTCACTGCTTAACTATAGTCATGAGGTTATGTACCATGAGAATAGAGGACTGTAACAGTCATCCCCCTTCATAAGGGAGGACCTTCAACAGATCCTGGAAACTACAGACCTATTAATTTGAATAGTCTTATTTGCAAAGCCATGGAGAGAATTATCATGGAAATTATCAAAAAGGACATAGGAGACCTACAGACAATGGATGTATCCCATTTGGCTTTGCCAAAGAAAGATCATGTTTACTGAAAATGGTGGACTTCTTTGAAAAGGACAGTAAAGCAATGGTTGAGGGGAAAGCAGTAAATATTGTCTACATAGATCTGGCTAAAGAATTTGATACAATACCCCACTTGGGCATTATCAATAAACTTGTGGAACTAGGTATAAACCCTGTAATAACACACTGGATAGCTAGCTGGATCATGGAGAGGACCCAAGTGGATAGGATCAGTGAGACCAGATCCACTAAGAGGCTGGTTACCAGTGGAGTCTCTCAAGGCTCTGTGCTGGGTCCGCTCCTCTTTGGCATCTACCTCTTGGAGATGAAAAACAATATCAAAGGCCTTTGGCTGACAAAGGTCACAGATGATTGCAAACTGGGACCAGCCATTGAATTCCCTCCACCACGGCCACCACAAGACAAGAACACCCTTCAAGAAACACCTTTACTCAAGCAAATGCTTGGTGCCAAAGTCATGACTTAGAACTCAATTCCATGAAATGCATTACAGTACCTTTTTGGAAGTTAGTCACTCCAGGTAAAAATGTCCTAAATAGGGATCTGGCAACTCATGTCGATAGTAACCCAGCCTTCAACAACAGGTATCCAAGGTAGTAAAAAATCCTTTTATGTTCCTCAACTTATAAGTAAGGGCATGGTATCTTGGCCCAGAAAGATCATTGTGCTGCTATACTCAGCCCTCAATAGACCCAACATAGAGTATAATGCCAACATTGGTATGTACCTGACCAGTCACATGCAGCAACTAGAATGTTGACAATCTTCCTTTAAAAAAAAATAAAAATACAGGGAATAAACAAAATGTACTATTGTGATCACCTTAAAGCCCTGTGTCTTCACTCTTCTTCATACAGACTACTGAAGGGGGAGCTTTCCCTGGTGCACAGGGCATCCCCTGACTCTGTTTTGATGAACCTTTTGCACATCCATAAAACAAACACCATCAGAACTACTAGACCAAAAGATCTAAATTTTGCTTGTGGCATAAATAGGACCTGTTGGAGAGACAGTTACGTTTCTAGAAGAATTCCCATTCTCTGAAACAGTCTCTCCATCCGAGTTAAGCAGAGTACTCAATAACCATATTTAAGCATAATTGTGGCTAATAGATGGGTAATTCAAAATTTACTCCAGGTCTGCCACCTATGTCTGTGATGGACAGAGGCAGTCAGTAAATCATCCCCTATATAAGTCAAATGTGTGGGTCACATTTGCATTGCATGGCTAGGCTTATGAGGGCCCAAGTGGTCATCAGCTTAGTATATACCAATGAACCTATGAACCTATGATATGAAACAGTGACAGAAGCCATGAACTCATGAATCAGAAGAGGATGGAAGTATGCAAAAAAAAGAAGAGATGTGACCCATTAAAAAGAGCTGAGCTATATGATAAATGAAAACAAGAATGCACAGAAAAAGATGAGAATGGGATAGTAGGATAAAAAAAAAATACTTCATCAGAACAAAGTATGTGCCCACAACCAAATCTTTCTATACTGAATCACACCAATAAATGCAGCGTTTAATTAATCAATTAAATAATCAATGATATATAATTCTTCTTCTTTCGGCTTTTCCTAGTTAGGGGTCGCCACAGCGGATCACATGTCGCCTCATTATTAGCAGTGGAGTTTTTATGGTGTCGAGTTGCCAGCCCGGCACCCAACCTTCCACGGAGGGCACACACACACACACACACACACACACACACACACACACACACACACACACACACACACACACACACACACACACACTCATGCCTAGGGGCAATTTAGAGTGTTCAATCCACCTACAGCATGCCAATGATATATAATAATATGATAAAAATAAATGTAAAAACAACCATTAACAATATATTCAACAATAATGCTAATTACTTGTCACCGACATATTTATTGACTTTCAACCTCTTATTTTTCAAAAAACATTTTATGTTAATAGTCTCATTAACTCCAGGTAGTTTATCTGCCCATTTCAACTGCCAAAGTGCTTCTTTTTGCTCAAACAAATCCCTATAATTTCTTCCTCTAAGTTCCTTTGGCACTTGTTCAAGTATAGAGAATAAAAATTGCTTACTTTCCTTACAAACTAAACTATGCCTAAACAGAACATTGTATCTTTAACTTTTATAGAATATAAATATTCTTTAACATGTTTTTCTAAACTTCTTGTGGACATTCCTACATAAAAACAATCCCAATGAGAACATAGTCTAGTGTATACAATACATGCAGTTTTCAGGTAAAAACACCATGTATAGCTATTATTTTCTCTAAGTGTTTCAAATTAACAAATGGACCTTCCAAAATATACCTGCAAACTGAACAGGCCCCACATTTGTTCATTCCTTTATTCCTACTAGAAACTTACCTGAATAGTGTGACCTTATATGAATCATTCTGCAAGGGCTTTTTTATATTATAGTTATTTTTATAAATGACCTAGGAGAGCTGTCTAAAACTCTAGCTAAATCTGAATTACCTTGCAAAATACTCCGGTTATTCTTAATAATCGAAGAAATACTGGCACTAGCTATAGTCATATCTAAACAACAAGCTGTAATATGATCTGTCAAAATGTCATCCATCTTCTTTTCAGTTTTTAATCCATATTTTAAAAGAGGTTTAAAATAACGTCCTTCTTTTACAAATTTCTTCTGCTATTAGACTTAACATCTCCTTGTAACCTCTTTGTAAAAATAAAGTAGTTATTACATTTACTTCCCTCTCAAAAATAGCATAATTTGATCTCATCCAACGAACTGGCCTCTTAGAATATTATTCTTAATAAAACCAGGATTATTGCTTTGGTAGTGTAAATAAATATTAGTAAATGTGTCTTTCTTGAAAGTCTCACTATCAAACTTTTCTTCTCCTGTATTCCAAATGATAGCTACATCTAGAAAATGAACAAACAAACCCTGATTTCCTAAAGTAAATAGCAAAAAATCAGACTTTACATTAATTGTGTCAAGTAATTTTATAGCATTTTCACTGTTGCCCTCTATCACAATAAACAAATTGTCAACAAACCTGGTAGAAAAACTATTTTATGTAAAGTTACAATGGACATCAGTATCAGATGTTCCCACCACCAAGAACAATATTAGCAAAAGCCAGGGCAGCTGCTGGCCCCATTGCTACCCCCTTTACTCATTTGTAAATTTTTTTGTTAAACAAAAAAATAATTGTTATTTGACATAATATCCAAGCGGCTACAAGATAAATACATTTCAGTGTTGGAGAAATTCTCCACTTTGCCTAAATATCCTCTTACATAATCAATCCCCATCTCATGTGGGATACATATGAACAAAGAACAAATGTTAACTGTAAAATAAAGAATAACTATTTTAAATTATAATCCTGTGATGGTATTTGTTCCTACATGTCTTGGTGGAATTATTTGTTGAACATTCATACAACATGCATGTTAAGTCAGAATTACAAATGATGGGGCAGCAGAGCTATGGTCTTTGGCATCTTAGTGGAAAAGCTAGGGGATGAAAGCCTTTGTATCACTTGACATTTTCATCATCCTCTGAAAGGGTTTCATCTTGATGGGAAATTTGATTTGAGTGGGTGAAGTTGGCCAGGTAGATTAAAAAAACCCTCTGCACTAGTTGCACTAGTTGGTGCCTTTTTCATCTCTCTGGATATCCTCCTTCATGTCCTGAGATGTCTGACCAAATAAGATCTCAACCCTAGAAAGGAGCATCCAGTATGGTCTACTTGATGTCATCCCTAGAGGAAAGTGTTGACAATGCCTTGATTTGTAGGTGCATTGTATACACTGCTCCAGTAGCCATAGCCTCAGCATAATCAATATTATAGTGGGTCATGCGCACATCTGTTGCAAACTCAAGATATGTCTTCTGACCATCTCTTCTTTGATCCCAGAGTGTCTGATCCTTTAGAAATTACTGAAGCCTAGATAGATTATAGTTTCATAGGTTCATAGGTACTTACTTGGCTATTGATCTATGTCCTGCATTTTCATGGTAATTATTAGCCCTTAAATTTCACAATATGAATCTTCACAGAAGGGCTGCACAAATATGAATCTTCAGAAACAGGTCACACAAGTATATATTGGGTCCCTACATATTTCCGCTATCCATGAGGTCCATTGGTGCTGAACCAGGGCCAGTTTGTGGCTAGTCATCCATTTGCCCAAGCTAAATTTCAGCAAAGTAAGAGAAGTACTCTCCTTCATATGGAGGGGAAGCCAGTTCCATAATTTTGTTATTCTCTGTGTTGAATACCTTTATCTCCAGCATATTCTCTTGTTCTTGCAACACAGACTGAGTTCACTTGAGCAGGTGATTCTGATACCAGTGGATTTCTGAATGTGTAATAGTTCTAACAAAATATGGTCTGTTGAGGCTCTATATGTAAGGCAGAGGTTGCCTGTCAGTAGCCTATAAGATACTGAGAAGAGAATCATAGCTTTGAGGAGGTCTCTGTAGTTTTTGTCCCTTGAATTTTTTTGATGAGGAAGCATTGCAATCTGCAATCATTCTAGCTGTGAAAGGGACATTATACTCAATGATCAGCTTAATGAGTGCCAAGTACAAAGGAACAATTACATCCTTGGATTTGGATGCAATACCATTTGATTTAAGCTGAGTGATGAAAAAAGAACTTCCTTAGAATTATGGATACATGATGATCAAATGGCAGTTCATTGTTAACATAGGTTCCTAGATCTCTAACCAGAGATCATTTATTGGGGAGGGGGGTTCAATGTGATAGTTACAGATGGAGCGAAATAGAATAATGCTTGCCAAAGGACACCATTATACATTTCTCGATCCTTAGTTTTGGCACAATTTGTTTGGGACAGTTCCTCCTGTGGGATTAAAGTGTGCTTTGGGGAGTTTGTGATGGCACCAAGTTAGCAGTCATCTGCAAAATTAGTCAGACACAATCACTTAGCATTAGCTTTGAACTGCAAGTAGTTAATGCTAAAGTTCACTGGGGCCTCACGCTGGATCAGCCTATGCTTCTTAAGAGCATGCTTCTATGCCTGCATGGACAGATAACTAACAGGTATTAAACAATAATCTGAAGTTCATATCCAGGACCTGCTCTGTAAATCCTGGTAATTCTGAAGACCTAGACATTCCTTCTTCAGCCTAGATTATCTAGCATTAATGAGTAATCACCCAATCACCTAAAAGGACTGGTGGTGGTGAATGCATAAGTTCAGGCAGGTCATCTGAAAGTTTCAGGAGGTGATGGTCCCAATATTCCAGCATGCACTTCTCAATGTGATTGCAGGGGTGTGCCTGTTACAAGCCCGTCAACATCTGCTGAAGAAGAACATGGGTATGAGCAGTACACTTTCCTAGTGAGGGAGAGCTAGCATGGGTACCACAAGGCTATCTCAAAATCAGAGAGGATCAGGAATTGCCAGAATTATCAACAGGGTTTGTCGTGGAGAGATCGCAACCAGAACGGGAATCATTATTACCAACACTGGAACAACAGCAAAAACAACAGGAACTAGATTTGATTGTATGTGACTGAAAACATTTGTACTCCATGCCTTTTTTCTAATAGAGATGTGGATATTATTCAGAACTCTCGTGGGGACTTCGACATTTTCAACTATTCAGATGTGAGTTTTGATATTAATTTGGCTGACATGCTTAGTAAAGGTTTTAACTTTATATCTATGACACACAGTACAATTGATAGTCTCATCGTTGATTTAAAACTTTTTATGCACAAATTGAATTTCAAATTGATTTTTAAAGATGCTGAAGTTACTTATGTTGAGGAAACTTTAAGAAAAAGTAGTCTGTTTAACCCGCTCCTCCCGATGCCTTTGATAGTGTTTGAAAAGCTTTCTGAGTTTGATTTCAGGAATTTATTGTCTGGTATTTCTTTGAAAAAAGTTGATAACCTATCCAGAACTGAAGTTGAATTTTTAAAACAGCTTTGTACCAACAGGTCTATTCGGGTTATGAAACCCAACATTGGAGTGGGGGGTAGTAATAATGGGTGTGGAAGACTACTTGAACAAAATGTTTTTGCACCTTAGTGACAATGATTTTTATGAAGAGACATCTTTAAATATGGTGAACATTGCATATTCCAAAATTGACTGGTTACTTCAAGATATGTTGGACTAAGGTCAGATTGATATAGACCGATGGTCTCTGTTACATGTCAAATTTCCTGTTGTTCCAGCCATATTTGGACTCCCTAAAATCCATAAAGATCTATGTGATCCACCGTTTCATCCAATTGTTAATGCCTCAAGGTCTAAAACCCACTCTTTGGCTAGATATGTGGATTTTAGACTAAAAAATGTTTTGGATGGATATATACATATTTGTAGGGACTCGTCGGATTTTCTGAGCAAGGTTTCTGAAGCTTGCTTTGATGACAACCTTATTTTTTGTACTATTGATGTGAACAATTTGTTTAATGTCATCCCACATGAGATAGGGCTCGATTGGTTTCATGAGTTTCTTATGGAAAAGGGAACTTTTTGTAACAATGAGATCAACATTTTGGATTTGATGATGGAATTGGTGTTAAAAAAAAATTTGTGTACATTGATGGCCATTATTTTCTCTAGAAAAAAGGGGTGGCAATAGGGGCCGCTTATGCACCCATTTTTGCTAACATTGTTATGCTTAAATGGGAGACCAAGTTTGTGTTGAATTCTTTTGGCCCTTCACCACCTTGGAGTTTTTATCTCAGATTCTTGGACGACATTATTTTTTGGAAGGCCACTGAGGTAGATTTACAAAATTTTATTGAATACCTCAATCAAACTACCTGCTTTCTGAAATTTAGTGCTAAGTGGGACAAGAATGAGATTAATTATCTAGATGTTCACCTTTCTAAAGACTGTGTGAGGAGAAGATTTGTTAGTCAAATTTATAGAAAACCAACTTTTTTGAATTGTTATTTGCATTATGAAAGTTGCCACCCGCCCCATCAGAAGAAAGGTTTGGTAAAAGCTCAATTCATTCGGCTAGCAAGTATGACTTCTGAGCAAGACACATTTTTTAGGGAAGCTGGTAAACTTATTGAAATGTCTTTGGACAGGGGTATCCCGGTGTGCTTATTGAGGAAGTGTATTTTGAGGTGTGAGACAAAAGAAATAGAAGTTTTTATCCCCCTCTACTAGGTAATTTTGGGACTAACACCCTTGTAATGGATAATGAGATATTTCTTTTATTACTACATATACCCCAGAATGTTCAAAATTTTTTAAAATTTTGAATACATACTGGCATGTTTTTTCTGTTTATAAAGAACTACAAGGGGTTTATAAAGAGGGAGTAAAAATGGTTTACAGAAAAGGGAGATGTTTTAAAGATATTTTGGAAACAGTAGGTCAAGACAACAAATGGGTCTCCACAAGAAAGAAAGGTACCCACAAATGTGGTTCTTGTAATTACTGTAGGTTTTTAATAGAACTTAACGAGGTCTATGTAAATGGAGGGAGGATTTCAATACATTTTTTTAACAATTGTAATACTAGGGACCTTGTTTATTTAGCTTTGTGTAAAAACTGTAATTGTTTTTATGTGGGAAAGACTCAGCGTAGGTTCAAGGAATGCATTTATGAACATTCCCTTGATATCAGAAAGGTTAACATGAATAATGCTCTTGCAAAACATGTTTTTGAGAATAGTGATCACGTTTTTGGGTTTGTTGCCATTGATCATGTTAACAGAGATCCCGGGAGGGCCCTTGGAATGAAATTTTAGAGCTTAAAGCGTTGCAGTGGCAAATTAAACTCAATGCAGGTGTTTTCCCTGGACTCAATGAAAATATTTCTATTTCAAGTGTTTTAAAGCTGAGATCTTTCTATATTTAATATTTCAATATTTTCATTTATATATATTTATATATTTATATGGTTTTGTCTTAATTGCTGATTTGTATGTGTTTTCATTGGATGTTATTTTACATGTTACTTGTGGGAGGGATATTTAAACTGTTTGGTGATTATTTTCTTTTGTTCTGTGGAAGTCTTGTGGATCTGCTTTGACGAAAGTGCTTAACCTGTGTTTGTGCATTAAATTGGTCTATTTTTCCTGGAGCGGCTGGTTGTTTTGTTTCCTGTGTTATATCTCAAGAATTCACTTTACTTCGGGACTAAATGACCATTATCTTTTTCTCTATATCTTTTTCCTCTCTATAACACATATAACCTGAAATCATTCTTATCCTTCAAGCAAAAGCTTTGAAACTATCAAAAACTCTGGATTAATAAACCTATGTAGACATCAATCACAATGGACATTTGGTAAACTTATCAATTGCTAGTCCATTCAGAAAGTAAATAAGGTATTCATTTGAATACAGCAGAAAAGTTGGAGCAGGCAAAGAATGGGAACTCATGTTTCTTGTTAGGAAATCTTTAACAGTCTCTGATTTTCATTCTTTTCAATAATATAACTAATTTAATTTATTGCATATGCGCCTTAGTCAGTATGGGACATATACATATAATAAATCCGAAAAAGTGCCAAGGTCCGCTGTAAGGTGATCCAAACAATTTTATTTTCACAAAATTAAAAAAGCCACGCTACTTTGTAGTCCCGATAACAGCAATGCCAACAACAGAATAAACGCTCTTACATACACATTAAGGAAACTGCGTTTTCGTCATAAAGACTTCATCAGACAAAGTAACAAACTTTAACACACATTTAAATACCTATTTGAACTAATTAAAAACTCTTTCATTGGCCATATTTCCTACCACACCTATTCAAACACACCAATCCAAACTTCTATTTCATTTAATTCATTAATATTAATGAGTATGTCATGAAAGTGCTCCGTGCTTTTGTTAAAACACCTATTATAAAAATTTAAAAACTGACATTCAACTTTAAAAACTGATCCATGGTTTATATGAAATATAAATTAATAAATAAATAATTAGTTAAATAAATAATGATTAAAAATTAATGATTAAAAAACCATTTTACCACTAAATAAATAACAATTGATTTGATGATGAAAGGACTAGGGATACCATCCTATACTAATGCCCTCTAGTGTCCACAATCAGAACTACTCTATAATTTGTTAGCCCTTATTTTTAATAGGGGTGTTATAGTTAAAAATTCATTCATTCCTGGGCTAGTGTTGGAATCCAAGTAAACCTGCCACCATAATTCCTTATTTTCAAAGATTTCTTCCCAAAGTCCTCCCCTATTGTCAGGCTTAACTTGGTCCAATACAAAAAAGTCATATCTAGCTCCAGGACATACATTACAATGTTTATATAATGCATTAGTATTTTTAGCTTTAGAAATGTCATAATAATGTTCATAAATTCTGCGTTTCAAACATCTTTCAGTCTTTCCAACATAGAAAGACTGACAAATTTGACATATAGCTATATAAACAACTCCCCTACTTTCACAATTATAGTAAGCCCTACTTTTAATTCTTCTCTTCCTACTATCAATATATATTTCTGCCTTGTGAATTATATATGGACATTGATGGCATCTTCCACATTTATATGTCCCATACCTCCTATTGTTACCATCCCTAACCTTCTTATTTCCTCTTTCTAAGATTGTTCCTACGTTAGGTGGGTTTTTGAATACTATCTTGGGTTCCATTCTGGTTATCTCTTCTATATCCGTTAAAGTACTAAACTTTTTCCATTCTTTTTTGAAAATATCCCTTAGTTTTGTATTGGAACTGTTATATTCCAAAACCAAACTTCTCCTGTAACTTACTTGATTGTTCTCCTTACTATTTATTTCTACAGAGTGTCCCAACCCCATTTTAGACTCTTTGCCCTTACCCAGTATAGGTTCAAATCTACCCAGTCTTCCATCTTCTACTTCTCTTCTTAACTTGTTTATAAACTCCTCTGGATAGCCACGTTCCCTGAACATTTTATGTAATATTTTACATTCATCCTGGAAGTCTGAGTCATTAGATATCATTCGGGAACCTCTTACAAATTGTCCTTTGACAATGTTCTTCTTACTGTGAAATGGGTGGGCACTATTATAATGTAAGTAAGAGTTAACATAGGTTTCCTTTCTATACACCTTACTCTCAAATTTACCTAACCTTTTATATATTTCTATGTCAAGATATTTCAAGGATTCTATACTGATAGTATAAGTAAACCTCAAGTATTTAGTAGTGTGATTAATATATTCCATAAATTCCAAAAAACTTGCCTCGCTCCCAGTCCAAAAAATAACAATATCGTCTAAAAACCTATGGTACAATGTCCATAGTTCCTTAAACTTACAATTAATAATAAACTGCTCCTCCCATTTGGAAAGTACGATATTCGCAAATGTGGGGGCACAAGCGGCCCCCATTGACACCCCTGTCTTCTGTTTGTAATATTCACAATCAAACGTTATAAAATTATATTTTAACACTGTGTCCATAAATATCACACTTGCTACTTTATCATTGAGACTCAAGAGGTCATCTTCAAATACAGCTTCTTCAAATAAACTCATACCTTCCGCATGTGGTATGCTCCCAAACAGGTCAATAACATCTATAGTGATAAATCTGATGTCTTCTCTAAAAATATCCTGTTTGAGTTCCCCCAAAAAGTCCCAAGAATCTTTGAGAATTAACTTATTATTAATCCAAATATGTTTGGTCTTAACATCTATAAACTTGGCTAGGGGGACTGTTTTGGAACCCTCAGCTGAAACTATTGGTCTGAGGGGTGGGTTTACCATATCCTTGTGAATTTTCGGTATACCGAATATGGTAGCTACCCTCGGTTTCTTAACTTCTAAATATTTGAAGATTTTTTCATCAATTGTTTTTTCAGTCAACAAATCCTGCAGAATGGAATCTATCCTATGATATGCTACATTAATTTTGTTTAGTGAAACCTCTGTATACTTCATTTCATCCCTTAAGATAGTATTCATTTTACTTTCATACAAAATTTTGTCCATAATGACAATTCCCCCACCCTTGTCTGGTTTCATAACCCTCAGGGATGCATTACTACTCAATTCCATTAATATTTCATTCTTTTCTTTACTTAAGTTGTAGTGCACCCAACATCTATTATATTTGGTCCTTACTAGTTCAACCATAATATTTTCAAAGTTTTTTATCTGAGGGTATAAAGGTGGGTTGTATGTGGACCTTCTCCTCAATATATTCTCACCCCCTCTTTCTCTATTGAAACCCATCTTAGAGGCCATTACTTCCAAATTAATCTTCCTAGTAAATAACTTAACATCTAATATTGTACGGGTAAAATCTCCCATACTGTTAGGTATATACTTTAATCCTTTACTTAATAGTGAAAAATGGTTTAAATTTAATTTCAATGTACTAAAATTATAAATAGTAAAGTTGTCATAGGTGTGTTTGACAGTATTATTCTCTATGTCATCAGGACCAATATGGTAGTCCACAGGGCACAGGGTATCTACTAAAATCTCCCCTGCCGTCTCCCCCCCCCCCATCTCTGAAAATTTTCTCCATGATGGTTATTACCTTCCTGAATATATCCCCTATTCTCCAGGGGGGGAAAATCAATATCATAATATGCTGTGTTCCTTCCAATTTCTTCACTTGGCCCTTGTTTTTTGGTATATTGTACATTTCTTCTATAATTATTCCTCATCCCCTTACGTGTGTTATAATTCGTCTGATTATTAGGTTTCGGGTAACTAGTATGATTTTCATATTCCATAACATCCCTTTGCAACTTTCCCAATTTTCTCTGTATCACTTCCTCACACTTTGTATCAATGTTCCTTCTCATTGAAAAATATCTATCATTTTCCTCCTTAATATTGTGAATTAAATCAGTGGTGATACATGCATCCAATGTTGCAATAGCTGTCCCCAATTCCATTTGTTTGCTTTTGTTTTCTTCAATAATTAACTTAATAACTTCTAACCCACAGTTATTGAAAACCTTAAGCAAACATTCATGAAAGTGGGACCCAATATGAACATTATTCGGGAACTTGTATACCCTTAAACCCTTAGGAACTATTCCCCTCTCTAAACATTCCTGTAAATAAGCATTTTCAATACTTAATGTTCTGTGTTTCATTAACATTTTATCCAATCTATCAATTTTCATTGCATATGTTTCATTGTCATCATTACTAACACTAATTTTATTAACATGAAAATGAATGTCCCGTTTAAGCCATTCCACTGTAGGTTTTTTTATGTAAGAGGCTTGTGAATGAACAGTACCTTGCAAACTAGACATCGGGTTTGCGTTTCTCTTAGGGATAGCGCCCTTATCCCTTCCGTTAGTATTTCTTATGTCCCCATTGTTGGAAGTATCTAATAAAATCCCAGGGGTATTATTAGGGTTGAAATGAGTCCCTTCAAGAAGAACGCCGGCTCCGCATTCGTCGCCAATAAGCTCTCTCTTCCGCTTCCCCCTGTGGCCATCTTGTTCCTCGGCTTCTTCAGCCATGTCCATGGTACGTCTACTGCCAACAATAAGGTGAGTGCATAGAGGTGTTAACAGGTCAATCAACTCTGTTAACTGGCCAATGAGTCTCCGTGTTTGGCCTGCATCCTCTTGCCCTGTAACGCTCATTCTTCCGGGTCACGAAACAAGCGGTCCCTCCTCACTCGACCAAAACCAAGAAACAGATGTAGGCACTCAAAACAAACTAATAAATCCGAAAAAGTGCCAAGGTCCGCTGTAAGGTGATCCAAACAATTTTATTTTCACAAAATTAAAAAAGCCACGCTACTTTGTAGTCCCGATCACAGCAATGCCAACAACAGAATAAACGCTCTTACATACACATTAAGGAAACTGCGTTTTCATCATAAAGACTTCATCAGACAAAGTAACAAACTTTAACACACATTTAAATACCTATTTGAACTAATTAAAAACTCTTTCATTGGCCATATTTCCTACCATACCTATTCAAACACACCAATCCAAACTTCTATTTCATTTAATTCATTAATATTAATGAGTATGTCATGAAAGTGCTCCGTGCTTTTGTTAAAACACCTATTATAAAAATTTTAAAACTGACATTCAACTTTAAAAACTGATCCGTGGTTTATATGAAATATAAATTAATAAATAAATAATTAGTTAAATAAATAATGATTAAAAATTAATGATTAAAAAACCATTTTACCACTAAATAAATAATTAATTTGATGATGAAAGGACTAGGGATACCATCCTATACTAATGCCCTCTAGTGTCCACAATCAGAACTACTTTATAATTTGTTAGCCCTTATTTTTAATAGGGGTGTTATAGTTAAAAATTCATTCATTCCTGGGCTAGTGTTGGAATCCAAGTAAACCTGCCACCATAATTCCTTATTTTCAAGGATTTCTTCCCAAAGTCCTCCCCTATTGTCAGGCTTAACTTGGTCCAATACAAAAAATTCATATCTAGCTCCAGGACATACATTACAATGTTTATATAATGCATTAGTATTTTTAGCTTTAGAAATGTCATAATAATGTTCATAAATTCTGCGTTTCAAACATCTTTCAGTCTTTCCAACATAGAAAGACTGACAAATTTGACATATAGCTATATAAACAACTCCCTACTTTCACAATTATAGTAAGCCCTACTTTTAATTCTTCTCTTCCTACTATCAATATATATTTCTGCCTTGTGAATTATATATGGACATTGATGGCATCTTCCACATTTATATGTCCCATACCTCCTATTGTTACCATCCCTAACCTTCTTATTTCCTCTTTCTAAGATTGTTCCTCGTTAGGTGGGTTTTGAATACTATCTTGGGTTCCATTCTGGTTATCTCTTCTATATCCGTTAAAGTACTAAACTTTTTCCATTCTTTTTTGAAAATATCCCTTAGTTTTGTATTGGAACTGTTATATTCCAAAACCAAACTTCTCCTGTAACTTACTTGATTGTTCTCCTTACTATTTATTTCTACAGAGTGTCCCAACCCCATTTTAGACTCTTTGCCCTTACCCAGTATAGGTTCAAATCTACCCAGTCTTCCATCTTCTACTTCTCTTCTTAACTTGTTTATAAACTCCTCTGGATAGCCACGTTCCCTGAACATTTTATGTAATATTTTACATTCATCCTGGAAGTCTGAGTCATTAGATGTCATTCGGGAACCTCTTACAAATTGTCCTTTGACAATGTTCTTCTTACTGTGAAATGGGTGGGCACTATTATAATGTAAGTAAGAGTTAACATAGGTTTCCTTTCTATACACCTTACTCTCAAATTTACCTAACCTTTTATATATTTCTATGTCAAGATATTTCAAGGATTCTATACTGATAGTATAAGTAAACCTCAAGTATTTAGTAGTGTGATTAATATATTCCATAAATTCCAAAAATCTTGCCTCACTCCCAGTCCAAAAAATGACAATATCGTCTAAAAACCTATGGTACAATGTCCATAGTTCCTTAAACTCACAATTAATAATGAACTGCTCTTCCCATTTGGAAAGTACGATATTCGCAAATGTGGGGGCACAAGCGGCCCCCATTGACACCCCTGTCTTCTGTTTATAAAACTCACCATCAAACATGATGAAATTATATTTTAACACTGTGTCCATAAATATCACACTTGCTACTTTATCATTGAGGCTCAAAACTTCATCTTCGAATACAGCTTCTTCAAATAGACTCATACCTTCAGCATGTGGTATGCTCCCAAACAGGTCAATAACATCTATCGTTATAAACCTGATGTCTTCTCTAAAAAAGTCCTGTTTGAGTTCCCCCAAAAAATCCCAAGAATCTTTAAGAATTAACTTATTATTAATCCAAATATGTTTGGTCTTAACATCTATAAACTTGGCTAGGGGGACTGTTTTGGAACCCTCAGCTGAAACTATTGGTCTGAGGGGTGGGTTTACCGTATCCTTGTGAATCTTCGGTATACCGAATATGGTAGCCACCCTCGGTTTCTTAACTTCTAAATATTTGAAGGTTTTTTCATCAATTGTTTTTTCAGTCAACAAATCCTGCAGAATGGAATCTATCCTATGATGTGCTACATTTATTTAGTTGAGTGAAACCTCTGTGTACTTCGTTTCATCCCTTAAGATAGTATTCATTTTACTTTCATACAAAATTTTGTCCATAATGACAATTCCCTCACCCTTATCTGGTTTCATAACCCTCAGGGATGCATTACTACTCAATTCCATTAATATTTCATTCTCTTCCTTACTTAAGTTGTAGTGCACCCAACATCCATTATATTCTTGGTTTGTGGTCGAGTGAGGAGGGACCGCTTGTTTCGTGACCCGGAAGGTTGAGCATTACAGGGCAAGAGGAAGCAGGCCAAACACGAAGACTTATTGGCCAGTTAACAGAGTTGATTGACCTGTTAACACCTCTATGCACTCACCTTATTGTTGGCAGTAGACGTACCATGGACATGGCTGAAGAAGCCGAGGAACAAGATGGCCACAGGGGGAAGCGGAAGAGAGAGCTTATTGGCGACGAATGCGGAGCCGGCGTTCTTCTTGAAGGGACTCATTTCAACCCTAATAATACCCCTGGGATTTTATTAGATACTTCCAACAATGAGGACATAAGAAATACTAACGGAAGGGATAAGGGCGCTATCCCTAAGAGAAACGCAAACCCGATGTCTAGTTTGCAAGGTACTGTTCATTCACAAGCCTCTTACATAAAAAAACCTACAGTGGAATGGCTTAAACGGGACATTCATTTTCATGTTAATAAAAATAGTGTTAGTAATGATGACAATGAAACATATGCAATGAAAATTGATAGATTGGATAAAATGTTAATGAAACACAGAACATTAAGTATTGAAAATGCTTATTTACAGGAATGTTTAGAGAGGGGAATAGTTCCTAAGGGTTTAAGGGTATACAAGTTCCCGAATAATGTTCATATTGGGTCCCACTTTCATGAATGTTTGCTTAAGGTTTTCAATAACTGTGGGTTAGAAGTTATTAAATTAATTATTGAAGAAAATAAAAGCAAACAAATGGAATTGGGGACAGCTATTGCAACATTGGATGCATGTATCACTACTGATTTAATTCACAATATTAAGGAGGAAAATGATAGATATTTCTCAATGAGAAGGAATATTGATACAAAATGTGAAGAAGTGATACAGAGAAAAATGGGAAAGTTGCAAAGGGATATTATGGAATATGAAAATCATACTAGTTACCCGAAACCTAATAATCAGACGAATTATAACACATGTAAGGGGATGAGGAATAATTATAGAAGAAATGTACAATATACCAAAAAACAAGGGCCAAGTGAAGAAATTGGAAGGAACACAGCATATTATGATATTGATTTCCCCCCCCCCTGGAGAATAGGGGATATATTCAGGAAGGTAATAACCATCATGGAGAAAATTTTCAGAGATGTGGGGGGGGGGGAGACGGCAGGGGAGATTTTAGTAGATACCCTGTGCCCTGTGGACTACCATATTGGTCCTGATGACATAGAGAATAATACTGTCAAACACACCTATGACAACTTTACTATTTATAATTTTAGTACATTGAAATTAAATTTAAACCATTTTTCACTATTAAGTAAAGGATTAAAGTATATACCTAACAGTAAGGGAGATTTTACCCGTACAATATTAGATGTTAAGTTATTTACTAGGAAGATTAATTTGGAAGTAATGGCCTCTAAGATGGGTTTCAATAGAGAAAGAGGGGGTGAGAATATATTGAGGAGAAGGTCCACATACAACCCACCTTTATACCCTCAGATAAAAAACTTTGAAAATATTATGGTTGAACTAGTAAGGACCAAATATAATGGATGTTGGGTGCACTACAACTTAAGTAAGGAAGAGAATGAAATATTAATGGAATTGAGTAGTAATGCATCCCTGAGGGTTATGAAACCAGACAAGGGTGGGGGAATTGTCATTATGGACAAAATTTTGTATGAAAGTAAAATGAATACTATCTTAAGGGATGAAATGAAGTATACAGAGGTTTCACTAAACGAAATTAATGTAGCATATCATAGGATAGATTCCATTCTGCAGGATTTGTTGACTGAAAAAACAATTGATGAAAAAATCTTCAAATATTTAGAAGTTAAGAAACCGAGGGTAGCTACCATATTCGGTATACCGAAAATTCACAAGGATATGGTAAACCCACCCCTCAGACCAATAGTTTCAGCTGAGGGTTCCAAAACAGTCCCCCTAGCCAAGTTTATAGATGTTAAGACCAAACATATTTGGATTAATAATAAGTTAATTCTCAAAGATTCTTGGGACTTTTGGGGAACTCAAACAGGATATTTTAGAGAAGACATCAGATTTATCACTATAGATGTTATTGACCTGTTTGGGAGCATACCACATGGAAGGTATGAGTTTATTTGAAGAAGCTGTATTTGAAGATGACCTCTTGAGTCTCAATGATAAAGTAGCAAGTGTGATATTTATGGACACAGTGTTAAAATATAATTTTATAACGTTTGATTGTGAATATTACAAACAGAAGACAGGGGTGTCAATGGGGGCCGCTTGTGCCCCCACATTTGCGAATATCGTACTTTCCAAATGGGAGGAGCAGTTTATTATTAATTGTAAGTTTAAGGAACTATGGACATTGTACCATAGGTTTTTAGACGATATTGTTATTTTTTGGACTGGGAGCGAGGCAAGTTTTTTGGAATTTATGGAATATATTAATCACACTACTAAATACTTGAGGTTTACTTATACTATCAGTATAGAATCCTTGAAATATCTTGACAAAGAAATATATAAAAGGTTAGGTAAATTTGAGAGTAAGGTGTATAGAAAGGAAACCTATGTTAACTCTTACTTACATTATAATAGTGCCCACCCATTTCACAGTAAGAAGAACATTGTCAAAGGACAATTTGTAAGAGGTTCCCGAATGACATCTAATGACTCAGACTTCCAGGATGAATGTAAAATATTACATAAAATGTTCAGGGAACGTGGCTATCCAGAGGAGTTTATAAACAAGTTAAGAAGAGAAGTAGAAGATGGAAGACTGGGTAGATTTGAACCTATACTGTGTAAGGGCAAAGAGTCTAAAATGGGGTTGGGACACTCTGTAGAAATAAATAGTAAGGAGAACAATCAAGTAAGTTACAGGAGAAGTTTGGTTTTGGAATATAACAGTTCCAATACAAAACTAAGGGATATTTTCAAAAAAGAATGGAAAAAGTTTAGTACTTTAACGGATATAGAAGAGATAACCAGAATGGAACCCAAGATAGTATTCAAAAACCCACCTAACGTAGGAACAATCTTAGAAAGAGGAAATAAGAAGGTTAGGGATGGTAACAATAGGAGGTATGGGACATATAAATGTGGAAGATGCCATCAATGTCCATATATAATTCACAAGGCAGAAATATATATTGATAGTAGGAAGAGAAGAATTAAAAGTAGGGCTTACTATAATTGTGAAAGTAGGGAGTTGTTTATATAGCTATATGTCAAATTTGTCAGTCTTTCTATGTTGGAAAGACTGAAAGATGTTTGAAACGCAGAATTTATGAACATTATTATGACATTTCTAAAGCTAAAAATACTAATGCATTATATAAACATTGTAATGTATGTCCTGGAGCTAGATATGAATTTTTTGTATTGGACCAAGTTAAGCCTGACAATAGGGGAGGACTTTGGGAAGAAATCCTTGAAAATAAGGAATTATGGTGGCAGGTTTACTTGGATTCCAACACTAGCCCAGGAATGAATGAATTTGTAACTATAACACCCCTATTAAAAATAAGGGCTAACAAATTATAGAGTAGTTCTGATTGTGGACACTAGAGGGCATTAGTATAGGATGGTATCCCTAGTCCTTTCATCATCAAATTAATTGTTATTTATTTAGTGGTAAAATGTTTTTTTAATCATTAATTTTTAATCATTATTTATTTAACTAATTATTTATTTATTAATTTATATTTCATATAAACCATGGATCAGTTTTTAAAGTTGAATGTCAGTTTTTAAATTTTTATAATAGGTGTTTTAACAAAAGCACGGAGCACTTTCATGACATACTCATTAATATTAATGAATTAAATGAAATAGAAGTTTGGATTGGTGTGTTTGAATAGGTATGGTAGGAAATATGGCCAATGAAAGAGTTTTTAATTAGTTCAAATAGGTATTTAAATGTGTGTTAAAGTTTGTTACTTTGTCTGATGAAGTCTTTATGACGAAAACGCAGTTTCCTTAATGTGTATGTAAGAGCGTTTATTCTGTTGTTGGCATTGCTGTTATCGGGACTACAAAGTAGCGTGGCTTTTTTAATTTTGTGAAAATAAAATTGTTTGGATCACCTTACAGCGGACCTTGGCACTTTTTCGGATTTATTAGTTTGTTTTGAGTGCCTACATCTGTTTCTTGGTTTATGGGACATATACACCTTTAGGTTAAAAGAATATACAGAATACCCAAATTTAAACATAATCACAGTGTTGAAATCATTGATTTTGTTCATATTGCAAATGTAAACAAAGATAAATTGCAGGAGATTTGAACTTTTTGAAACTAACAAACCTGTCAAATAATACTAAATCTGTCTCCCTTTTGAAAACTTGAAACTCGAGTTACTGAGTCCTTGATTCGAGTTACCGAAAAAAAAAAAACATAAGACCAGAAATATAGAAGAGTGAATACTGAATCTTGCTCTTCTCTTTTAAAGTTGGATTTTTGCAATTTGGTATGTGAATTAATCAAACTGATACTAGAAAATAATATCTTTGTTTTCAACAATGACTTATATCCAGCAGACAGGAGTTGTGATGGCACGGCATGTGCCAACACTTACGCCAGATTGGCCCTTGCATGCTGGGAACAGGTGTATGTATTACATAATAATGTTTTTGTGGGGAATATCCTGTTCTACATGTGATTTGTGGCTGATATCTTTGTCGTATGGAAGGAAACAGAGCAGAGCTTGAATAGTTTTATTGATTTTTTTTTACACAAGACAACTTATTTTCTAAACTTTAGTTATTGTCTTCCTCATGAAAATATAGACTTCCTCAATGTTACAGTTGCTAAGGGAGCACAGGGACATTGCCACACTGATCTCTACAGGAAACCTTATAAGATGAATACTCTGTTAGACAGAAATGATATGCATTCTGGTCATATTACCAGAAATGTTATGAAGGGGCAACTCCTGTGGATAATGAGGTTACATGACGATGACAACGACCTGATTCCAGCTTTTGGACTTCTTAAGAATTAATTTCTAGCTCAAGGATATAAATGACATGAGATTGAATGGTGCATGAATTAGGTACTTCGTATGAGTGGTAGTGATGTAAGACTCTACATTTCTGAGAAATCTAAGAATGATAATGCTGGAGATGCTACTTCTGCTGGTACACATTGTAAGAATAGAGTTTGTTTCACCTGTTCGAGTGATGTGACTTTAGTATGTAATATTTTGAAAAAGAACTGGTCTATTTTACAAGCTGACCCTGACATCAGAAAGGTTATTGATGATTCTTCTAGGTTTTGTTTTAGGAATAACCTTTCCCTTACATGATAGTTATGCTATCAGACTAACTTGACAGAGACAGCAGTTCACTCTGATCAAAAATGATCTTTTAAATGCCGCACTTGCAGAGCATGTAAATATATTCTAATAAACACCTAATTTTTGCAACCCAGTACTGATTTTATAATAGAGATAGACCTTTATGCCAATGGTAAAGAGTAAAGATCTGGTTTATTATGCAGACTGTATGGTCTGCAGAGCCTTCTATGTTGGCAAAATGAATCACATGCTAAAACAAAGGATTATGGAGCATATAAATGATATAAATAAAAAGAAAGTAACCAAAGCCCTGGCCTAGCATGTAATGGAATGAGGTAGTGATCATTCGTTAAAGTTGTTTGTACTGGATCTGACTTCATTGAATGTGCGGGGTGCAAATCAGAATAATATAACAGAATGCCAGGATCTACACTAGATACTACTTTTACAGGCACGTCTTCCACCAGGATTGAATGGGATGATTTCACTGAAGCCAGTGTTGAAATCCCACCCCATATGTCAATGAATTACACCTTTGGGGGCTTGTCTCATAGTGAACACTTGACTAGTTGGATTCATTTATGAGTGAATAGTCAGCTGACTGCATGTGTTTTAGTGACTGGACCGTGTTAGATTATTAACTCATTACAGCCGAGTGACGTCTCCAGCCGTTTCTGCAGTTACCTCCTACTGCGCCTCTAGGAGTCAAATATTGCTTGTTCATATTTGCATTAATAATTCCAAAACCATGTTACATAAAAGGCATCAGAAAATTTTATCTTGAAGCATACATGATGGCAAACAGAATTGTATTGATATGTCTTCTCTGTCAATGGGTATTTGATAAAAATATAAGGTGAAATATTTATTTTTTAAATGCTGAAGCCACGCCCACTGGGAGTTAAAGGTACATGCTCAAAAGAGCTCTGCTGGAGGGAATGAGCTAAATGCTCTTCCTTTAGTGGTTTTATATGATCTGAAGAAGCAGATTGAGTATCTGTGAAAGCGCTTACCCTTTATTTTATGTTTTCTGTTTTATTAAAGTTTATAGTTCATTTTCAGCTCTGTTGATCAGAGTTTGATTTATTTTCTTAAAGTATTTTATTTTGTATTACTCTGACCTTTATCAACTGGCTTTAAGTTTTATTTTGTATGGTTGCCATTAAATGTATGTTTGGCACATCCCTGGGTAAGGGCAATCAGTAAGTAGACTAAAGCAAAAGCGTACTAGATACCTTTTGTATACTGTAACATATCTCTTCTTTCCATCACATGTAGGCAGTGACCATTCTACTGCCATTGTCAAAATTCATACACAGAATGCACAACGGCAAAGAAATTAAAAAAAAATGACTGCATTTATCTAAATATGATACAAAGGGATAGCTTACTTGATGGTAAAACTGTCTGAAATGTGGACTTTATAAAGAACCATTGTATAAGTTAAACAAAAAGAAGAAAAGGAGTCTCTGTGATTGGTAGAAGACATATTGACTTTATGTATAAAGTTAAAAATAATCAGGATTGGATGAAGTAGAGTCACTAAGGTTAGCATTACTTATATAAATGAAAAGGTAAAAGATTAATGCCAAAAGGGACCAGATGCAGTATAAATGAAATCATATTAGAAATATAGAAAGGTAATAAGAAAGGCTTTTTCAGATATTTTATTTATTTATTTATTTTACATTTGTTGACCGGGAGTAGTCCAATTGAGCTAAAATAGCCATTTTTTCAGTGAAGGCCCAGGGGAAAAAGCCCCCAAAAAATTATACAATACAATATAAAGAATATCAGAAGCATATGTTCCATAACGGATGACAGAGTCAATTATTTAACAAGTGTTAATAACATTAATAACAAGCAAACAAATATATACAAGTCATCATTAAAAGTCAGACATTTGAATGAGACATAGTCATACAGTATAGTCTTAGTGTATTAGTACAATAGGAGTTTCAGTAAAATGTCAGGTAATGGTTTGGTAGGATATATAGGAAGGGAAAAAGTTAAGCTGAGGCTTAGGAAATCATGTTTGGAAGAGGGGGAATGATAAGGCCATGGGGAGAAGTGATATAAACCATAAGAGTGTGGAAGAGTTAAGGTTAGTGGTCAATTAGAGAGTGGTTTAGGAATGGAGGGGCAGTTTATGATGGATGAGTACAGAGGCAGGACCAGAGAGTTTTTAAGATCAATCTTAAGAGCTATCTATATCTTAAGAAAGCAAAGAAGGGTAGATCATACCTGTCCTGTCTAAGAACAGTGGTATTACTTGTAAGGAAGACAAGGAAATTGCTCTTGTTTTTGCTAACTTCCTTATGGATACTTAGGGCCACAGTCCATACAAGGTTCAAGTGGATTTCAATCCATAAAGGAAATTGCTCTTGTTTTTGTTAACTTCCTTATGGATACTTATGGCCACAGTCCATACAAGGTTCAAGTGGATTCCAATCCATAAAGGCTAAGGATATTACATTTTCAAGCATGAGATTCTCAGTATTTTACAGAAATCAGATTTTGCAAAAAGCAGCTGACAGTCATGGCATTACTAACAGAGACCTAAAACACTGAAAGATGAATTTCCATAACCACTAAAATTTATTTTTGATGTCAGCATTAATCGGTTTCAGGTACCACATGCTGGTTAATTAGCCATTAGTCAAACTTTATAGAAGGGTAAGGTTCCAGGTGACAACCCTACAGAATTTAGTGTCAGTGACTGACAAGGCTGTGTAACCATTGATACTGACTAATTTACAAGATGAGCAATGAAGTCAGTGGAAGCATATATACATCATGCTTATACTAAGGACAGGTCAGTTACCATAGAAAACAATGTACAAATTCACATGGCTTATATAACTATTTTATAATAATAGTAGAATAGATAAAGCTGCGGTGGTGCAACGGTAGCATTGTTGCCTCACAGCAAGAGGTTCTCCTGTTCGATTCATGGCTGGAGTGCCTTCTGTGTGGAGTCTGCATGTCCTCCCTGCGGTCGAGTGGCCTCCAAAAGACATGCTTGAATGGGCGTGCCTTCGCTGAAGGTTGGGTGCCGGGCTGGCAACTCGGCACCATAAAAAATCTACTGGCGACCCCTAACTGGGAAAAGCCAAAAAGACAAACAGTAGAACAGATATTCTGACCGCTTTGTTGAGAACATTTGGTCCATTGACTATAACTCAGTAGCAATAGTTTAGCTCATCAACAAAAATGGTATAGGTGAGAATAGAACAGGATCAAACTATATAAAAATCTAGCATATACTCAGTTGGTCTCTTATATTCAAAAATATAACTTACTTACCAAACATCAATGTGGTTATGGGGACAAGCAGAAGCAAGTTGACAGGTAATTGATGATCTTCTGAATATTGACAAAAACAGCTTTACAGGGTCATTGTTAATTGTATTACTAATGCATTTGCCCTAGATGACTACACAATCCTTCTAAATTTTCTAACTGCAATAGGAATAAGCTTGAACTCTCTACAATTGCAGAGTAATTACAGATCAGATTGCCATATCCTTCTCAGGTAAAATAGGCCCAGAAATTCAACTTCTCATTAACCTAGAAAATCCCCACGGTTAAATTTTGTCTGTATTTCTCTTTTCCATTGTTATTAATAGTTTCACCTCTGAGTTTCTATATTTTCCTGTCATATTATATATTGATGATGCAGTTATCTATGGATGGAGAAACTCAACATCCGCATGCAAAAAGAACTAAAAAAAATACCTCTGTCTCCTTACAAAACTGGTTGAATAATATTAGAATCAATTCAAATAGTAAACTGAAGGCAGTCCAGTGCCAACCTACAAAGTGTAGTAACCAGGAATAGACTAAAGGCACGTGAAGAACCAGGCAAACCAGAACCAGGCAGAATTGTCAATTTTATTCATAAACTTAAAAATAGATAAACGCTTAACTGATTCACCACGTTTTCGTCCAAACAAGTGAATAATATTTGACATATTCAACTGCAAATAAATTAAAGTTATGATATGCTGTTGTCAAACTTCATATATACCTTGACAATGGGTTCACTTCTGAACCTCAGAACAGAGTCGGCTATTATTCCAGCTTGCGCCTTCCAAAAACTTTCAAGTTCAGCTCTACCCATAATGCTCCTCTCCAAATTACCTCAGATTTTGTTTGCCACTTCAAAGTGCCAGACATGTCATCTCCTTAGCTCTTGGGCGACAGCAGTTTCACTTCTGTAAGTTTCTTCTTTTTCTAGATAATTATCATTCATCTAAATAATTCTTATTGTTCTTCTACCCACTCCTCCATTTTGTCTTTTTGGTGTGTGTGCAATCCCATTTATCTTAACTTTAGGTAATTCTTACATACCATTGTTAATACATCTACCTTTTACTGTTCAGGTATTCTTTGTGTACCATTGATGATACTTAGTTGCTTCTTTCCTTCTTCTTAAGTAAAAGAAAAAAAAAAAAGTAGTGTTAGCAGTATCATTGCATTTTTTTCTGTGTGTGAGTATTTGTGTACATGTGAGTTTTTGTTATGGCAGACAAGCCAGGTAAAGGCACCTTGGGCTTTAAGAGGTGTCTTAAGTGTGATAGAAAGATACCCAACTTTGATGTGCATACCCTATGCATGTATTGTCTTGGGGCTGTACAGTTACAGGAAGTCTGTGCCATATGTCATAGTTTCAGCCATAGGGCACTAGTCAACCATAAAAATAAACACATTCTGAAGGGTCTATTGACATCTGAGTTTGAAGAGTCCTTATCAGGATCTAGAACAGAGGCCAGTTCACACTCTACTTCTTCCTCTTGGGAGAAGTAAAAAAAGAGACCTCATTTGGTTCCGACTGCTTCCTCAGAACCGTCATCAAAAATGTCCGAATCTGCTATGGTCCCAAAAGTATTTTCGGAACTGACAAGTCAGGAATCCGAATCCTCGGTGCTGTCAGTGCCAGCTTCTGCACCAACTTCCTCGGCACTGACCACAGCTATAGATACCTCCTGCATGAAACTGAAGGTCCAGAAACCAAAAGAGTTTTCCTTTAAACAGCTACCATGGCCCGATATTCTCCTTTGGTAGATGCCTTTTTGGATCACCCTCCATGTCCATTCTTGGAGAGACACTCTCCCAGATCTCCTTCCATTTCCTCTAATCAATCTACCAGGAATCTAACTGAATCAGATATAATGAGGATGGTGGACCAGCTCCTTGTGGTGAGGGGATTGCCTTCAATGTTGGTTCCTAGTGCCCTTGCTGCTGGAACCATGTCCACTTCCATCTCATTTCTTCTTCCTCCTCCAACTCCCACTGAGACTTCAGAGTCCCTGATGTCAACAGTCCTGCCTTTGACTGGTTCAGTGACAGTCAGAGCTCCTTCTCTGGTACCGATGGCTACCCTGAGTGCTTCAGGTGTGTTAAGTCTGGAGACCTCCTGGGGTCATAGCTTTGTTGTGGGTTCCGGGGGGATGGTTTCTTCTTCAGCCTTTTCAGAGCTCTCTAGGCCCCTTGGTGCCTCTGCATTCATAAGCTCTGTCCTGGCTTCGGAGGAGGCTTCCTTGGTGTGGGGTGGGAGCACAGTTCCAAAGGAGTCAGTTTTGGTTCCGGGCTCCCATCCTCTACGGGGGGGGGGGGAGCTGCCTTCCAGGCCATGGAGAGGGCATTGTCCATTGCAAGCAGTCAGTCATTGCCTACCCTGTCAAACTAGATATCCGGCCTTTTCCCCTCAATCAGAGCTTCCTCCAGCCTCTTCCCTGGGACAGACAGCAAAGAAGGCTCAAGATCTAACCACCGTGGTTATGTCCTTCTTGGATACCTCTCCAGAGCATCCCATCAAAATGGTTCCTGTGAAGACAAAGTGCAAGAGGAAGTATTTGGACTCACCTGAAGAGCCTTTCATGGAAGATACTGATTGCAATGAAGGGGAAGGCTCCCCCAAGTCTCTCCCTGACAATGTTTCCTTCAGGGACATCTTAGAGATCTTGAAATAGAGGGGTGGCTGGACTTCTCTCTAACCTTCCTCAGAGGACTCAGTATACCTTGAAACCTTTCATGCCCAACCCTCCACCTCATGGATTTCTCCATCTGCTGACAATCTCATTAAACTGATTGCTCAATGGGCATGGAAGTTGCTTGATTTTATCCAACCAATTCCTAAGAGACCAGACCGCATATTGACAGCCCCTAAGGATCAATAGCACTGGGCTAAGGGAATTCCAGTAGATGCCATGGTGGTAGCGGCAGCCACTATGAAAGGAACTTGCTGATGAAAGTCCCACTATTCATCCTCCTAATAAGCAATCTAGGACTATGGATACATTTGGGAAGCATGTATACACTTCATTGAACTTCACCCTTAGGTCCTTAAATTACATGGCACATTTTGCCCAGTTGCAGAAGGATCTGACTAAGGAACTGTCAGATACTCTGTAAGGACCAGTAGCTGAAGGAGTTTGAGACAAAGTGACTTCTCAGCTTGACACCCTTGAATAGATCTCCAATTTGTCCATGAGGCTAATTGCTCATACCGCTGAAAGAATAATGAGTGCTACGGGTTCAGATGTAGCCCTAAGGAAACATGCCTGGATATGCTTATGTGAGTTCACAGAGCCATTTAAGTCTTCTTTCATCAATGCTTCATTTGCTGGAACATCCCTGTTTAGTCCCAAAGTTAGAGACTCTAGCCAGATGTGAGAAAGTTGGAAAGACTCTTTCTACCATAGGTGTATGCTTTTCCACTCCTCAGTGGCCTTATTCCAGGAACTAATGGAGTGGAAGGATATGTTATAAAAAGTCCAAAGGGCCTTTCCAAGACTCAAGGGGCAATGATTTTTCCCAGGGCAGAGGGGGAAGTAATAATGGAAGACACTGAGGAAGAGGCAGAGGTTGCCCACAGAATCAGGGTTCCAGAAGTTCTTTCTTTGGAAACTCCTATCAGTGTTCCTGAAAGGAGGCCTGATTGCCATCCTCTGGAGGCAGTCAGGCGGTGATTATCCCTCCACCAACATGTGCGGCTAAGTATAACAAGGGACCTCTGGCTGCAGAGGATTATAACCATAGGATACAATATCCCCTTTGTAGTGCAACCAAAAGCTACAACCAAAATCTCGGATGTTCCACTCAGTCACAGGGAAGCAGCAGTCTTAAAAATTCAAAAACTGCTTGACAAAAGTGTCATCCAAACAGTCCCACCAGACCAGATAGGATCTGGAATTTACTCAAGGTTCTTTAAAGAAGACAGGGGACTGGAGACCAATCTTGGATCTCAGCAGGCTGAACAAATCAGTTTGGCAAACCAAGTTTTGGAAGGTCATGGTTCAGTCTATTCTTCCCTTTCTGGGAAAAAGATGATTGGATGTGCTCTATAGATCTTCAGGATATGTATTACTATATAAAGATGGACAAATAGTCCAGACGATTCCTGCACTTCTGGCTAGGAGCCAATCACTATCAATTCAGGGAACTGCCCAGAGCCCCCAGGGTTTTCACCAAATGCATGGCAGTGGTTGCAGCTCATCCCAGACTGCAAGGATTCTGGGTGTTGTTTCTGAATCTAGATGACTGGCTCCTTACTGATCCCATCAGGCATCTTCTCGAGGAGGCTTGAGACCACACTCTCCAGCTCAGCTCTATCTTAGGCATTATCGTAAACCACGAAAAGTCAAAGTTGGAGCCATGCCAACAATTAGAGTTCATTGGAGCAAGTCTAAACACGATCACAAGTGTCACATCCCTGCCCATACAAAGGCTGCAAAGAATAAAATCTTAAGTCAGCCAGATTGTCTACAACACAAAGTACCAGCAAGGCTCCTCCTTCAAGTCTTAGGGTCAATGGCAGGTTCGATCACTCTAGTGCCATTCATGAGATATCACATGCAAATCCTACAGTGGCTTCTAGGATCACAATGGTCCATGTTAGACCAGCCGGTGTCTTGCTTAATCACCATTACCAACCAATGCAAGCAGGATTTACAATGGTGGCTTCACTCCAACTAGATCTTGATGGGTCGGTCCTTCCTTTCCTCTCAATGGCAAGCCATAGTGACCACTGATGCATCCTGGATGGGGGGGGGGGGGCATTATCTGGGAAAAACAGTCCAAGGCACTCGGTCCCATTTGGAGGCCAATCTGCATATCAATGTTCTAGAGATGAGGGCAGTGCTACTGGCATTGCAAGCATTCCACCCAAACCTTCGCTTTGAAATTATTGCAATTCAGACAGACAACATGGCACTAGTGTGGTACATCAACAGACAAGGGGGAACCAGATCCTATCCCCTCTGTTAAGAAGCCCTCAGAGTTTGGCAATGGGCAATTTCATCCAACCACTTTCTCATTGCAATGCACATTCCGGGGAGCTCCAATGTGATTGCAGACAGATTGAGCAGATGTATTCTAATACCTCACTAGTGGTCTCTCAACACTTCTGTGGCAGAGAAGATATTTTGCCAATGAGGCCAGCATTGGTGCAATCTATTTGCATTCTATTTGAACAAGTGCAGCAGCTACTTTGCCCTGATCCCTCCGGTAGGTGAGTCACCGAGAGATGCACTTCTACACGATTGGTCCCCCGGCCTTCTCTGTGTTTTTCCCCTGATTCCCCTAATATCCCATTTTGTAAAGAAAGCCATTAGTCTGAAGAACAAGATAATTCTCATTGCCCCATTCTGGCCTTGACAGACCTGGTTTCCCTTTCTTTGGCCTCACCTAATTCGGAAACCTATGAGTCTGGATCCGACTCTGGACCTACTTTCTCACCTAGACGGTTTGGCTTACCTGAATCTATACAACCTCAAGCTCTCTGTGTGGCTTCTCCAATTCCCATGATTTCCAGGCAGTCCTCAGTTCACCAGCTCAGATAATTGTTATAGCTAGTCGCAACAAGAAAGTTGTACCTCAGCAAACTGCACAAATTTTCCACGTGGATGTCTAAGTTTAATACTGACCCATATTCGGCTCCAGTCAATAAGGTAAATATGTAGTGAAGGAATTTGGAAGTATAAATGGAACAGTATTTCATACTAATGGAACATTTAACTGCAATACAGAAGGGGTGGTTTATGGGTTAAAATGCCCATGTGATAAATTTTATGTAGGAGAAACTAAAAGACAATTCTCTTGCAGGTTGAAAGAGCACATTAGAGATATAAAAAATAACAGACAAGCCCTATAGCAGTGCATTTTAACAAATGTCATAATGGTAATCCATTAGGGCTGCCAGCCACTGTGCTAGATAGGGTAGAGATGAATTTATATATGAATGAACAGCAAGTTAAATGTTTATTAAAAAAAAAAGAAACTATAATGATTTTAAAGTTTAAAACAATGAGCCCTTTGGGTTTAAATCAGGAATGTATGTGGAAAAGTGTGCTGTGAATCAGCAGTGTATGTTTTAATGGATAATTGATTAATTTTTAATTGTTTAATTATGCAATTGGGTAGTAAAATCAGTATAAAATGGGGGGATGTGTAAATGTAAATGTATACTCTGATAAAGGCGAATTCGGCCGAGGCGCTAGAGAACAACGTTTTGTGGATTTGTTTTATTAAAAACACTATTGAATTGCACCATGACTGGCTTGGCGTTTGTGGTTCATTATATCTTCATGTATCAAGAAGTGGTTTATCAAGGTTCTATAGTTCTTGACATCAATTTTTGAAGTAGGAGCCTCTGTGTCTACCATTTGAGTGCATCTGGCTGCCATCTGTAATTTTCACTTGGGTCTGAATGTCTCATCCTTAATGTTCCATAAGCTTTAAAAGCCATTTTAAAGGGCTCTATGATGCTCAGACCTCCATATAAGGAACCATCTACTCATTGGGGCCTAAATTTAGTTCTCCAATCCCTAGTTTATGCCTTCTTTGAACCTTCAGACAAATGTGATGTCAAATTCCTGTTATGGAAAACCTTGTTTCTGGTAGCCATCACTTCAGCTAGGAGAATTTCAGAGCTTCAGGCTTTATCCTGAAAACCTCCTTAGATAATCTTTCATAAAGACAGGGTTTCCTTGAGAACTAGCCCTTCCTTTCTGCCTAAAGTAGTTTCCAAAGCCAATCTGAACCAGACTAGCCAACTTCTGGCCTTCTTCCCAAATTTCTCCAACAGATGTGAATATTACCTGCATTTATTGGCTGTCAATAGACAACTTGGTTTCTATTTGCACAAGACAAAGGAATTCAGAAAATCAGAGCAATTGTTTGTTTCCTTTTCTTCATTGACAAGAGGGAAGTATGTTTCCAAAGTTACTCTGGATAAATGGTTAAAGGACTGTGATACCTTTGTCTATAACAACAGGGATATACTGCTACAAAGGCTTGTTAAGGCACACTCCACCAGAGCAATAGCCACATCTGCAGTTTTTCATTCTAGGATCTCCTTAGATGATATTTGTGCAATGGCTACATGGGCTTCTCCACATACCTTTAGTACTCATTACAAATTGGATCTGGTCTCTAGAGGAAGGACTTCCTTTGGCTTAATGATCCTCTGCAATATTCTTCCATGAGACCTCCCAAGATTCAGGTTGCTGGGGATTCTGTCCCACTGTCAAGGAATATGTGAAGATGGACAACATCAGATAAGGAAGTTATGCCTTACCATAACGTTCCATCTGTGTTGTCGATCTTCACATATCCTTGACATACCCGCCCTCCTTCCTCCTGTCCCATACATTTATGATGGATCTGATTTCCTCTGTGATATGGGTCCTCTTCACAAGATTCAGATAAGGTCTCTCTTCTTTTTCACTACATATGGTTGTTATCTGTCACTTTTTTATGCAAACTCAATCTGAGGCAATTTGGAGATGAGCATTATAGATAGAGCTGAGCTTGAGAGTTTTTGGAAGCTGTGAGCTGGAATAATGGCCAAGTCGGTTCCGAGGTTCAGAACCAAACCCACTGTCAAAGATATGTGAAGATCGACAACACAGATGGAACGTTATGGTAAGATATATATTTTTTTTATAGATCCAATCAAAAGTTGTCTGGTGTTCCCATAACTGACATTTGCAGCTCAGTTCTCAGACCACACTTTAAACAACAAATAATCTCAGATGCCTAGTGCTTTGATTAGATCAACGTTGTTAGCCATGACAGGCTCCTTTTCATCAGAGGTCAGGAAAGAAAAGCTCCACAATTAACAAATCTTACAAGATATCATGTCACACAATGCAATGCAAAATAGCAAATGTTAAAGATCACACAGTAGATATAAAAATTGGTATATAAACAACAGAAAAGAGATAAAGCCTAGATATCATTATATTCTGCAAAATTACATTTCATTTATAATACGTAGCAATGATAATGTTAAGAACTTCCACTGGGTTAATAGTCAGGTGCAGTAGAATATATGTAGGGCATTACAACCAGAGAGCACATTGTTTGGCAAGAATGTCTATGTGTGGCTAATCTATTGTGTCTTCTTATGAAAGCCCAGAAGATCAAAAGACAGCACAGATAGGGAGTATATGGATAGATTTATAACAATGTTTAACCAGGAGAAGAGCGGCAGGAGCATAGTTTGGAATCCAAAAAGTAGTCCTAAGGTTTGTCTTAAAGAATTTGCAATTTATGATTTGTCTTAGGTCTTACTGAAGAGTATTCCAACATTTGGATGGGTCTATATTACATTGTCAAAAGCTGACAATATCGAATCTGATATTGTCGACACGACAATAGTGAACGTTCAGAACATCGAACGTGTAAACGGAAATCTCCGAAAGGGGAGATTTCTGTTTACTTCAATGTAGAATGGTCTAGAAGTTGGTATATTCAAGTAGTGGGGGGTATGGGGATTCAGGGGGGCTTGGCCCCCTGCCTACTCCCTTTAGTTTTTTTTTTTTATTATTATTTTTTTGGAATATTCAATGTTTTCGTAGTTCGATCATTAAAGGTCAACCTTTAATGATTCAAACTATGAAGCCTTCGATGTTTTAATATAGACCCATTTGGATACATATGAGGAGTACTTTACTTCACCATGTTTATTGTTTTGTCTCTAGACTTGTGCAAGATATGTGTCCTTATACTCGAGTGAGCTATATGGAGAGTACTATAGCATTCATGTCTTCACTGCTGGTCTGCTGGACGTATGCTTGGGTAAAGTATACTTTGGGTCAATTTAAGATGATTGTATTTTTGATAGTTAGGGAAGTCTAATCAGTTTAGTTCATTGAGTGCTAGACAATGATATGTTTTACTTAGAGGGGGTCTGCAAATCTTACTATTTTATTATATCATTGTCCCAGTTTTGCTAAAGAGGAGACATAGACATTTCTCAGCAGTGGTGAGGCATAGGTGAGAGTCAGCAATAGATATGGAACGGCAGTGGTCTTTCTATATAGCAAGGTGAGGTGGGGTGGATTTGTAGAAGAGACCCTGTTTTATATGGGTCTTTTTGACAGTACTTTGGATGTGTAGGCCAAATTGCAGATTATTATCTATGTAATTTAGTAAGTGTGACAAGCTCAAGTCCAGTGTTTTTTGATCAGAGTATTATTTTGAGATGAAAAGTAGAATGTTTGTTTTATATGGGTTCAGCAGAAAATTAGATTGGTTCAGAAAAGATACGATGGAGGAGCATGACTGTGTTCATAGGTTCATAGGTAAATACTAGGCTATCAGTGTGCAGACTATTACAAGTTTAGTGAATAAACAGCAGTCAGAATTGAACACTGTAATACCCAACAAATATCCACAAGCCAGCCAGGAACCTTCCACCATTTATTGTTAAAAACAACTGAGCACTTTCGCCAGAACATACACTGGGCTTCATCAGAGTTAATTGTGTAACAAACATATTCCTTTTAAATAATAATGACACTATAGAACAATCAATGTCTCACCAATCACATTGTAATTCTAATTCAAAATCTAAATGAAGCATTTGTTGCCAAAAGCTATAGACATCATTAAACATTAAAATATGAAACTTTTAATATGTTTAAAATACTTGAATATTTAAAAGACATGGCTTTACTAAAATAAATTCCTATAAATAAATGAATAAATCAATTAATCAATTATCTAAATGAAATGTGATTTATACTTTAATATACTCGAAATAGAAATACAATAAATTATTCCTGGTGGTTTTGTGGCATCTAACCTCAACTGCCATAGACATTCTCTTACTTCTAGCAAAGTTTTAAAATCACCAGCTTATTCATTTTCTGGTACCCTGTCAATCACAAAAAAATAAAAATTTCTTAAAACTTGGACATTGCTCACTGTGTGTAAATAATGCACTTACATTTTTCTTGTTCTTGATGTGCCTTGTGTGTTCTAAAATACATTGTCTCAGCTTGCAAATGGTTTTACCCACATAAAATGTGGGACAGCTCAAACCTGTGGCCACACAGACAACCATATCAGTGTTGCAGTAACAGTACCCTGGACATCTAAGCAACCTCTTATGGTTGTTGATACTAATCTAAGGCCATCATTTATAAACTTACATACATTGCACATCCCACATTTACTCATTCTTGAAACATTGTGATTATTTGTCACTGACCCCCTCTCAAATAATTCTTTCAAATTAGTACCTCTGCTGTTTATAAAGGTGGAAGTCGGACCCAATAATTCTCTCAATTCAGCACTAAAGACACTACCCCAACTATTTTGAATAATAGTTTTCACTTTTGGTGCTGTTTCATTGTATTGCAAAACCATCGCACACTTCTTATCCATTTTATTCTGTAGATGGTTATATACTACCTATATTGGGGGTTTTTACCAAACCTACTTTAAGAATGGGCTGAAAAACATTCCTCCTTTTGTTCATTACTTTGTTAGGTATTTTTAATAATACATTCATTGGATACCCCCTGTTTCTAAACATGTCAATTAATTTGACCATTTCCTTTTTAAACACATCATCTTGCCTAACTATTCTCGACAATCTAACCATTTGTCCTTTCATAACATTTTTCTTCTGAATATAGAGATGATAACTACCAAAATGTGAGAAAGAGTTGTAATAAGTTTTTTATGAAATATATTAGAACTTATAACACCTTCCTCTTTGTACAATAAAATATCCAGGAATTCAATCCTATCAGTATTTAATTGGGTAGTAAATTTTAAAAAGTCAGTGGTCTGGTCTAAATAGTCATCAAATTCCTGTACCTCTTCTTTCATACCTCTCCAAAAGAGCAGAATTTCATCCAAAAAAACATAAATATAAAGTGATCTTAGACATGAATCTAGATGAAAATACATAATTCATTTCCCATTCTGCAAGGAACAGGTTAGCATAAATGGGAGCATTCCTAGCACCCATTGCAACCCCCTTTACTTATTTAAAATATTCTCCATCAAATAGGATAAAATTATTCAACAGCACCATCTCCAGTAAGACTAGCAGCAAACCTCTCTTGACATTATGTTGACCACTAAATTTTAATAAGCTGTTTCCAAAATATTACAGTCCTATATCATTGGGTATCACTGAAAATAAATGAATGACATCCACTGTTACAAACAAAAATTCCTCACCACATTTCAAATTTCTTATAATGTCTAGGCAATGCCATGAATCTCTCAATATGTGTGGAATCTTATCTAATACTGTTTTGCAAGTGGTGTCAACATATAAAGCTAAAGTCTCCATGTTTGAGTCCCTTGCAGCTACTATAGGCCTAAATGGAGGTGCATTCATATTTTTATGTATTTTGGGGATGCCAAATATTGATGGAATAATTGACATATCTACAGACAAATACTTATATTCTACTTCCATGATAATCCCCTCACATAAAAACTTGTAAAATTGCCAATCAATTTTGGCATAAGCTCGATATACTGCATATTTATACACCCTTTGATATGTATCAGAATCACCCAAAATCTCCTGCATTCTACAAATGTAATCAGTGTTTGGCATAATAACTACCCCACCCCCCCTTGTCTGGTTTCATAAGCCTATATCAGGTGGTGTTGATCAGCTCATTTAAACAAAAAAATTTACTTTTTGTCAAATTATCCATCATATTTTTCTCTGTATATATATATATATATATATATCTCCTTATCTGTTTTTCACATAGCTGTTCAAACACCATTACCATAGGGTTACTGGGTGGGATAAATGTGCTACTTCTTTTAAAATTCAAACCATAATCAGTGAAAGGACTGGCATTATTAGAAAAAAAATGCTTTCAAATTCAATTGCCTGGTAAACAGCCTAAGATTAATTAACAACTTTCCAACATCATATCTATGCATTTGGTATAAATGAAAAACCTTTCTTTAGCAGTGAAAGGTGGTAATATACTCGAAATAGAAATAAAATAATTTATTCCTGGTGGTTTTGTGGCATCTAACTTCAACTGACGTAGACATTCCCTTACTTCTAGCAACGTTTTAAAATCACCACCTTATTCATTTTCTAGTATCCAGTCAATCACAAAAAATAAAAATTTCTTAAAACGTGGACATTGCTCATGGTATGTAAATAATGCACTTACTTTTTTCTTGCTCTTGATGTCCCTTGTGTGTTCTAAAATACATTGTCTCAGCTTGCAAATGGTTTTACCCACATAAAATGTGGGACAGCTCAAACCTGTGGCCACATAGATCAAATTAATTGACATGTTTAGAAACAGGGGGTATCCAATGGATGTATTATTAAAAATATGTAACAAAGTAATGAACAAAAGGAGGAATTTTTTTCAGCCCATTCTTAAAGCAGATTTGGTAAAAGCCACCAATATAGATAGTAAAGAACTCCATCTACAGAATAAAATGGATAAGAGGTGTGCGATGGTTTTGCAATACAATGAAACAGCAACTAAAGTGAAAACTATTATTCAAAATAGTTGGGATAGTTGTTTAGTGGTGAATTGGAAGAATTATTTGGTCTGATCCCTACCTTTACAAACAGTAGAGGTGCTAATTTGAAAGAATTATTTGAAAGGGGGTCAGTGACAAATAATCACAATGTTTCAAGAATGAGTAAATGTGGGATGTAAAGTGTGTGTTAGTTTATAAATGATGGCCCATATGTTAGTATCAGCAACCATAAGAGGTTGCTTAGATGTCCAGGGTACTGTAACTGCAACACTGATATGGTTGTCTATGTGGCCACATGCTTGATGTCCCACATTTTATGTGGGTAAAACCATTCAGAAGCTGAGACAACGTATTTTAGAACACACAAGGGACATCAAGAACAAGAAAAAAGTAAATGCATTATTTACACACAGTGAGCGATGTCCAAATTTAAAAAAATAATAATTTTTTGAGATTGACAGGGTACCAGAAAATGAATAAGGTGGTGATTTTAAAACTTTGTGATTGACAGGGTACCAGAAAATGAATAAGGTGGTGATTTTAAAACGTTGCTAGAAGTAAGGGAATGTCTATGGCAGTTGAGGTTAGATGCCACAAAACCACCAAGAATAAATTATTGTATTTCTATTTCGAGTATATTAAACTACAGATCACATTTCATTTAGATAATTAATTTTATTTATTCATTTATTTATAGGAATTCATTTTAGTGAAGCCATGTCTTGTAAATATTCAAGTATTTTAATCATATTAAACATTTCAAATTTTAATGTTTAATAATGTCTATAGCTTTTGGCAACAAATGATTCATTTAGATTTTGAATTAGAATTACAATGTGATTGGTGAGACATTGATTGTTGTATTGTGTCATTATTATTTAAAAAGAATATGTTACACAATTAACTCTGATGAAGCCCAGTGTATGTTCTGGCGGAAGTGCTTAGTTGTTTTTAACAATAAACGGTGAAAGGTTCCTAGCTGGCTTGTGGCTAGTTTTTGGTATTACAGTGTTTGATTCTGACTGCTGTTTATTCGCTAAACTTGTCGAACAGATCACATTTAATTTAGATAATTAATTAATTTATTTATTCATTTATTTGTAGGAATTCATTTTAGTGAAGCCATGTCTTGTAAATATTCAGGTATTTCAAACATATTAAACGTTTCAAATTTTAATGTTTAATAATGTCTATAGTTTTTAGCAACAAATGATTCATTTAGATTTTGAATTAGAATTACAATGTGATTGGTGAGACATTGATTGTTGTACTGTGTCATTATTATTTAAAAGGAATATGTTTGTTACACAATTAACTCTGATGAAGCCCAGTGTATGTTCGGGCGAAAATGCTCAGTTGTTTTTAACAATAAACGGTGGAAGGTTCCTGGCTGGCTTGTGGATATTTTTGTTATTACTGGTTTGGTTACTTTTGGTACATTTTTTTGACAGAATCAACCACTGTACCTTGTATTTCTAAAGTAAAGACCTTAACTTCACATGCTTGCAACAGAGAAAATTAGAGTGGAGTTGTCTGCATACTAAACAAGGGAGCTTGTCCCACTGTAGTAAGGAGCTTGTTTGTAAAAATATTGAAGAGGAAAGAACCAAGAATTCAAGCCCTGAGGGACACCAATTTTTATGGGCATTTAAAGTTTTATGTTTGCTATCTGACACAGAGTCTTGTCTAAGAGATAGTTTTTAAACAATGTTGGGGCAGAGGTGGAGAGACTTGGGAGGGGGTAGTATTTGTTTAGCATGGGAAGCTATATCAAATGCTTTAGATAGATCCAGGAATATAGAAGAAACTAGTTTACTTTCATCCCTAAGTTGATTTATTGTGTTTTAGGAGAGAAGAGCTACAGTGGTGCCATGTAAAGGGCAAAAACCATATTAGATAGAACAGAGTAGGTCTAGGAGATAATTTAGCAGTTGGGAATGTACACATCTTTCCATGATTTTTGACAAGGAAGAAAGTATAGCTATTGCTTGATAGATAATTCTACTGATTTTCTTCCCTTACATACTTGGGTAATATTTTTTCCATAGTTTGGCACACATGATTCTAATGTGGACTCATTGATTCATGTCAAAATGAGTTAGGCTATGGCATCTGGTGAAAAAGCATTCAGTAGGAAGCTGGTCAGTTGCTAAAGTAGTATGTCTCCATTACAATAGTAGTGTTTTGTATTCTTTTGTATGGGATTGGTTGAAGACAAAAAGTTGAGGTGTTGTCCTAAATGAAATGAGGAGTATCTAATGGGGTGTCTGTTAGATTCTTTAGTGCTGCTGATGTTACTTAGATTAAGTGGTTGTTGAATTGTTGAGCAATGCTTTGGTTTGCTTCATTTGGTACTATATTTGGCTGTGTAGTTTTTTCATGTTTCAGGAGTTTGTTTATTTCTACCCAATAACCTTTTGGGTTTGAAAGGTTATTATTCTGGAGTTGGATGAAGAAAGCTTTTTTGTCAATTTGAATGAGTTTTTGGAGAAATTTCTCAGCTGTCTATATGTCTGGTAAGAGGTTTCAGTTTTGGCTTGATGCCATTGTTTTAATGCTTTATTTCTTTCATCAGTTACATCATTGGAGTTTCTAGTAAGCCAAGGGGTTGGATTATATGTAACATATTTTTCTTAGAGCAGCCTGACTACTGTGAACTGATAGAAAGTAAACATTACATTTTTTAACTGCTTGATCTACAGGTAAGGTTTTTAGGAAAAAAAACAGTGATATGTCAGGTGTAGAGGTAACAGAGGTTAAATTAAAATGTATGATGTTTTGAGCTAGTTTTTATGAGATATTTTTATAGCTTTTGGTGCATTGTTGGATGGCAGATGTGGGATGATTCCTTAGCTTGGAAGTGAGTCTGTAGTTAAGATTTTATCATGGGGATTGCTTGATATTCAATCAAGAACTGTATTCTTTTTAGTCTTTTAGTTGAATCTGGAGGAGCAATTAATCAACAAAGTAAAGTTATATGGATTGTTAGGTGTTAGAGCCTTCATTATGAGTATTCCAATCATTGTTAAAAACAGCAAGTATAATAGTTTATGTTGTGATATTATTTGTGATTCAGAATAGTATATCTTTATTTATCATGGAATTTGCATTTGGTAGGATGTAGACTGCAATTATGCAACCTGACATCTTTGCATTAAGCTTTAGAGAGGTAAATGAAATTTTCAGCTTTGCCAAATTTGGGCATTATAAGAGGTTAGACATAGAGCTCAAAGGTATTAGCATAAGTAATAACTACTCAACCATCTCTTTTATTTAATCTATCAGAGCTGATACTATCATAACCCTGGGGAACAGTTCTTTATCTTTAATAAAACATATTAACCAGGTTTCAGTAAGAGATAAAATGTCTGGTTTATGTGAGGAGACACATGCCTGTAGTTCTGCTGCTTTATTAGAGACATTATGGATATTTAGATTAATGAGCTTGAGGCCTGAGATCATAGTGATTGAGAAGACTGGGGTTTTGAATTATGTGGTGATAGAGGGATGTGATGATCGAGGGGCCCAGGGTTTGAGTGTATACATTCACAAAGATAAAGTAATGTAGTGATAAGTGTCTGAGGGTAGCATGTGTGTTTGATTTTGTGTATAATTACATATTCATTTATGATGGAAGAATTGAGAAGGGGAAGACAAAAAAGTAAGTCTGATGTCTTTGTATTTACTGCTTTGTAATTTTAAGAGTTGTAATTTTTTGAAGTCAGCTATTTTGCAGTTACATTGGGAGGGATATGTAGATGTATAGTGAGGAGCAGAGCGTGTTACAGGTTGGTAGGCACAAGTGAGTTTGCTTTAAGTGATGTTATATGGTAGAACACAGTAAAGTTTGATAACAGGATTAGTAGTGCAATTAGGAGAAGCTGGAGGAGCATGGTGTTAGAGATGCAGCTATGTGGTGGAGAATATTGGGAAATGTAGTTTATGTGCTAGTGAAGTATGCTTAATTTTAGTGAGTGTTGACATTTGCTGATTGGATGATATATGGCAAAGGATGTTAGAGTGATTATGAGTTTATAAATCAAATGATATTGCAGGTCGGCCAGTAGCAGAGCTAGGGTGGGGACCACCTCAGATGCTGCATTGTCCAGGGTGCAACTTGCCAATGGGAAAAAATGTTTTTAGTCAAAAAGTTTTTTTTATTTCCCTTTAACGGACATGCACATGCTTAAAATCAACCTTTTTCAACATCCAGTGAATAAACAAACTTACAGGTTAAATGTATATGGTGACTGTAAGAGGAATAATTTAGTATACTTAGCTAAGCATTTGAAATGTGTTTCTTTTTATGTGGGCAAGACCAACCGTATGTTGAAGGAACGTATTTTGCAACAAGTGAGAGATATATGGTTGAGGAGATCACATAATGCACTAGCATAACATGCTATCTCCTACCGGATCATACTTTTGTATTTATGGTTTGACATGTTCAGCAGGCTAGTATAAGGGGTGGTGATTTATGCCTACAGTCTGAATTAAGTGAAGTCAGATGGATAGCTGACTTGCAAGTAGATCGGGTTCCTAGCTTGAATGTAGTGTTGCCACTGAAACCAGTCTTAAGGGGGTGTAGACCACAATGTTGATTTTTACTGGTCTATTTGATGTGCAATTGACCTATTATCTTTAAATTTTGGTGGGTGTTGTCTGTATCATGTATTTCACTGGTTGTTAGGGTTTTTTTTAATTACGTGATATTTTTTGGATTTTAAGGATCTGATGAAGAGCTTTGGCCTGAAAGCACTCATCCCAGTTGTTGTTTTGTCATTGTTTTATTATTAAAAACTTTTTACTTACACTGTGGTGGATTGAGTGGGATTTTTGAGATTTTATTTGTTGTTTACCATTACAACCCTTTAATTCTCCTGTGCCAGTTTTTTTTTTTTTTTTTTAAGTTTTTGAAGTACGTGGAGCTACTTACTAGTTCATTTTGGTGCCTGTGCATACTTGGCCAGACTACTGAAGGGGTCATTAGGAAAAATATTTCATTCTGGCACGTGTGCTTACTTGGATAAGACTACTAAATGGTCTGTGGGTGGGGGGGATGAGATGTTTCATTCTGGTGCAAGTGCTTATTTGAAGGGATTGCTGGGGGTGTTTCATCTTGCTAATTTTGTGCACTTGGACAGACTACTGAAGATGTTGATGGGGGAGGTGTTTCATTTTGGTGCCTGTGCATACTTGGACAGACAAGGGGTCTTTGGGGGTAATGCTTCATTTTGGTGCATGTGCTTACTTTGTCAGATTATAGAAGAGGTCAATGGGGAAATGTTTTCTTTTGGTGCCTGTGTTACTTGGACAGACTATTGAAGGAGTCATCTGGGGAAATGTTTCCTTTAGGTGCTTGTGTATACTTGGAAAAACTGCTGATGGGTCTTTGGGGAGAAAATGTTTCATTCTGGTGTCTGTGCATACTTGGACAAACTACTGAAGGTGTCTGAGGGGAATGTTTTATTTTTGCTGCTTGTAATTACAATGACAGACTACTGAAGGGGTTATTGGAGTGAAATGTTTCATTTTGGTGCTTCTGCATACTTGGACAAACTGCTGAAGGGGTCTATGGGGAAATGTTTTATTTTTATGCTTGTGCATACTTGGACAAACTACTGAAGGGTTCTTGGGGAAATATTTCATTTTGGTGTTTATGCATACTTGGACAGATTAGTGAGGGGTTCATGGGGGATGTTTTATTTTGATGCTTGTGATTACTTGAACAAAGTATTGAAGGAGTCACTGGGGGGAATGTTTCAATTGGAACTTGTACTTACCTGGGCAAAGTACTGGACTTGGGTAAATGTTTCATTTTGGCGCTTGCATTTTCTGGAACAGACTACTGAAGGGGTTATTTGATGGAAAGTTTAATTTTGCTGCTTGTGCTGCTTTGAAATACTACTAAAATGGTTGTTGGTGGGAAAATATTTCATTTTGGTGTTTGTGCATACTTGGACAGACTAGTAAAGGGTTCATGGGTGGATGTTTCATTTTGGTGCTTGTGATTACTTGAACAAACTATTGAAGGGGTCATTGGGGGGATTGTTTCATTTGTAACTTGTACTTATCTGGGCAGACTACTGAAGAGGTCATTGGGGTAAATGTTTCATTTTGGCACTTGTGCTTTCTGGAACAGACTACTGAAATGTTTGTTGGTGGGAAAATGTTTCATTTTGGTGCTTGAGTTTACTTGGACAAACTACTGAAGGGGTCATTGAGGGGAGTGTTTCATTTTGGTGCTTATGTTACTTTGAAATACTACTGAAATGGCTGTTGGTGGGAAAATATTTCATTTTGGTGCTTGTGCATACATTGGACAAACTACTGTTTTATTTTGTTGCTTGTAATTACAATGACAGACTACTGAAGGAGTCATTGGAGTAAAATATTTCATTTTGGTGTCTGTGCTTGCTTGGACAGACAGCTGAAGGTGTCTTTGGGGTAAATGTTTTATTTTTATGTTTGTGCATACTTGGACAAACTACTGAAGGGTTCTTGGGGAAATATTTCATTTTGGTGTTTGCGCATACTTGGACAGAATAGTGAAGGGTTCATGGGGGTGGTTCATCTTGGTGCTTGTGATTACTTGAACAAACTATTGAAGGGGTCATTGGGGGGATTGTTTCATTTGGAACTTGTACTTATCTGGCAAACTACTGAAGAAGTTGTTGGGGTAAATGTTTTATTTTGGTGCTTGTGTTTACCGGAACAGACTACTGAAGGGGTTGATGGGGGGAATGTTTCATTTTGGTGCCTGTGCTACTTTGAAGTTCTACTGAAGTGGTCATTGGTGGGAAAATGTTTCATTTTGGTGCTTGAGCTTACTTGGACAAACTATTGAAGGGGTCATTGAGGGGAATGTTTCATTTTGGTGCTTATGTACTTTAAAATAATACTGAAATGGTTGTTGGTAGGAAAATGATTCATTTTGGTGCTTGTGTATACGTGGACAAACTACTGAAGGGGTATTTGAGAGGAATGTTTCATTTTGTTGCTTGTAATTACAATGACAGACTACTGAAGGGGTCACTGGAGTCAAATGTTTCATTTTGGTGCCTGTGCTTGCTTGGACAGACAGCTGAAGGGGTCTTTGCGGGAAATGTTTCATTTTGGTGCTTGTGCATACTTGGACAGACTACTGAATGGATTGTTGGGTAAAAGGATTCATTGTGGGTTGATGGGGCAATTATTCATTCTCGTGCCTGTGCATACTTCAACAAACTGCCAGAGGGGTCTTTGGGGAAAGAAACATCATTTTGGTGCTTGTGCATATTTGGACAAATTGCTGAAAGGGGTTTTGGGAGGAAATTTTCATTTTGGTGCTTGTGCATACTTGGACAGACTAGTGAAGGGTTCATGGGGGGAAGTGTTTCCTTTTGGTGCTTGTAATTACTTGAACAAACTATTGAAGGGGTCATTGGGGGATGCTTCATTTGGAACTTGTACTTACCTTGGCAGGCTACTGGTCTTGGGTAAATGTTTCATTTGGGTGCTTGTGCTACTTTGAAATACTACTAAAGTGGTTGGTGGGAAAATGTTTCATTTTGGTGCATGTGCATATTTGGACAAATTGCTGAAGGAGACTTTGGGGAAAATGTTTTATTTTGGTGCTTATGCATTCTTAGACTACTGAAGGTTTCTAGAGGGGAAATGCTTCATTTTGGTGTTTGCGCATACTTGGACAGATTAGTGAAGGGTTCATGGGGGTGGTTCATCTTGGTGCTTGTGATTACTTGAACAAACTATCGAAGGGGTCATTGGGGGGATTGTTTCATTTTGGCACTTGTGTTTTCTGGAACAGACTACTGAAGGGGTTGTTGGATGGAAAGTTTCATTTTGCTGCTTGTGCTGCTTTGAAATACTACTGAAATGGCTGTTGGTGGGAAAATATTTCATTTTGGTGCTTGTGCATACTTGGACAAACTACTAAAGGGGTCTTTGAGGGGAATGTTTTATTTTGTTGCTTGTAATTACAATGACAGACTACTGAAGGGGTCATTGGAGTGAAATGTTTCATTTTGGTGCCTGTGCTTGCTTGGACAGACAGCTGAAGGTGTCTTTGGGGTAAATGTATTAATTTTATGCTTGTCCATACTTGGACAAACTACTGAAGGGTTCTTGGGGAAATATTTCATTTTGGTGTTTGTGCGTACTTGGACAAATTAGTGAGGGGTTCATGGGGGTGGTTCATCTTGGTGCTTGTGATTACTTGAACAAACTATTGAAGGGGTCATTGGGGGGATTGTTTCAATTGGAACTTGTACTTATCTGGCAAACTAGTGAAGAGGTTGTTGGGGTAAATGTTTCATTTTGTTGCTTGTAATTACAATGACAGGCTACTGAAGGGGTCATTGGAGTGAAATGTTTCATTTTGGTGTCTGTGCTACTTTGAAGTTCTACTGAAGTGGTCGTTGGTGGGAAATGTTTTATTTTGGTGCTTGAGCTTACTTGGACAAACTACTGAATGGGTCATTGAGGGGAATGTTTCATTTTGTTGCTTGTAATTACAATGACAGACTACTGAAGGATTTTTGGGGGGAGATGTTTCATTTTGGTGCTTGTGCATACTTAGACAAACTGTTGAGGGGATCTTTGGGTAAAAATGTTTCATTTTGGTACTTCTGCATACTTGGACAAACTGCTGAAGGGGTCTTTGGGGAAATGTTTCATTTTGGTACTTGTGCATACTTGGACAAACTGCTGAAGAGGGGTGACGTTTAATTTTGGTGTTTTTGCATACATGGACAAACTGCTGAAGGGGTTGATGGGATAAATGTTCCTTTTTGGTGCTTGTGCTCACATGGGCAAACTACTGAAGGGATCACCAGAATGTTTAGAGAACAAAAGCAAACCATGCAGCTACACTGCTTGATAAGCCGCAAAGCCAAGCCAAGCATGATTTTAATGAACATTCTTTATTTTAAAACAAGTATATAGTAAATCCTTGGTGCAGCAGTTAGCATTGCCACCTCACAGCAAGAGGTTCTCCATTTCGATTCTAGGCTGGGGTGCCTTCTGTGCGGAGTCTGTATATCCTCCCTGTGGTCGCATGGGTTTCCTCCGGGTGCTCCGGTTTCCTCCCACATCCCAAAGACATGCAGTAGGTGGATTGGACACACTAAATTGGCCCTAGGTGTGAGTGTGTGTGTGTGTGTGTGTGTGCCATCTGTGGAAGGTTGGGCGCCGGGCTGGCAACTTGACACCGTAAAACTCCACTGCCATTCATGAGCGGACAGATGATCCGCTGTGGCGACCCCTAACCGGGAAAAGCCGAAAGAAGAAGAAGAAGATATAGTAAATCCTTCCACTATGGCTCAGCAATTATTAAACCCTTGATGATCAGACTCACTGAAATAAATGTGTTTTTTTTCAGGGTGTCAGGCTCCCAAGCATCTCCAATGTGTGGGTGAGCAAGCCATATCCTCCAAATTTATAGTACTAATCTCTTCTTGGTCAGTGAAAAAGAAGTAACATATATCTCTGTCTCTCATGAAAGCAGTGTCGGGGGCATACCTCTCAACCTCACAGTGCAAGAATCTGGACAAAGCCAAAAATGATGGGGTCAAAGGCCCAAAAATAGGGACAGGTTTTAAATATTGTTCTTATAATGTGTACATTTAGAAAGTTACTAGAATAATAGGGTTTGTATTAGTATGCATTTTCTGAAGAAAATGAAGTCTGAAATGCAAATGTATGTTACTATTGAATGAGTTCAGTCCTCACTAATTTACCAGAAAACCACAAATCGTATGAGGTAAAATCTAGGCATTTTGCAATAATCTGGACAGTTGAGAGGTATGGGTTAAGGGCCAGGGTTAAGTATTCAGCACATATTGCTTAATACTCTGAAATCCATTTTGTTGCCTGGGTGAACTAAAGAGAAAAATCAATCAAAAATGTCTTTGTCCAATCAAAATGAGGCCTCACTGTACTCTGTATTCTTAATAGGCTTTTTGAGGTCTCCATTTGAGAGCCTTAAAATAATCACATTTACTGCAGATTTGCAGAATAACAAATTGTGCAGCCCAAAGTATTATACTGTATGTCTGCGCCAGGGATTGGTGTAAGGCTTTGGTAACCTTTCCTCTTCCTTTAGTGTGTAAGTAGTTGAAGAGTATCATAAAATAGGATATGTGTATGTAATGTGGTCTACAAATAATTAATGGATTTGATATTTAAGATAATCACTGGGCTTTTATAAAATGTGTGTTATAATTATAATGAAGCTAATTTTAGCTCAGACACTTCCTTTATTTATGACTAGCATGAGGATTGGATATATACTTATCATGTCTGATTTTGTGCAGTAACAAAAGAATCATGTGTGTGTGTGTGTGTGTGTGTGTGTGTGTGTGTGTGTGTGTGTGTGTGTGTGTGTGTGTGTGCGTGTGTTAAGTTCATAGGTTAGACACCTTCGGCAGTATGTCCATGTACGCACATCTGCCCTTTTAATCCCAGCCAAATTTCCCATTCCAAAGGTAAGAGTCAAACCCTGTACCTTGTATATAGGAGATAAACCCAGTATGGTTCATACTATCAGAAACAATTTAATCCAAGGGACTATTTTTTTTCTTTTTTCGAATAATTGTTTTACAGTATTTCTTCTGTTTACTTGCTTAGAATTTGCATTTATCTTTGTTATGCTTGGGGTTATTTTATAAAGGAAATAAGACATCTCAGAGGTACAGCCTATATTGTCTAGTATAGCACACCCCTGTTGCTAAACAGTAAACACACTTGGTGTAAGTGTCTAGTATCTTATTCTACCACTTAGGCATGCTATTAGTAGACAATAAACCACACATTGTTGTGTAGATATCCAGTATTCTCTGAGCTAGCACTGACTACTAAAACGTGTTGCAAAGAGCTATGTAAGTAAGTATGCTAAGTAAATTTCATAGCATGGTTGAACAGAGCAGGGCAGCAAGTCAAAGCAGAAAAAAAACAATTTGAGGATTTTTCTTTAGCTATCCAACCTCAGGATAGTGCTTTAACTTGAATCAGTTAGATATACCTCCAAATAATAAGCAGCTTATTAACAACATGGCCTAAGCCACAATTGTTAGATAATTTTTCTAGATCAGCAGCACAGCCTGTTTCACATTTTGAAAGGCAATGTGGTATTTCACACTTTGAAGACGGGTAGTTGATTGAGGGTGTAGTTTCTTGAATTCATTTGATTATAGGTTCTATGGATGGTGTGGTAACGTTAAATTCTGTATGATCATGTTTCACCAAAACAGTTTAATAAGCATTTGTAGTTTTAGTTATATAAATATTTATAAATGCTTAAATTCTACTGAGACATATTCACAGACAGTTGCAATATATACAAAAAATAAATTAATATATTTATTTAATAATTATTCTCTTTGTTGACTGTGTAGGTGAGCTGGCCCAAAGTCCCTTAAGAATACATAGTTTTCATACTGACAGTCATATATTTGCAGATTTAGATTATACAACATGAATGAATACTACCTTATAGTTTATTTTACAGTTGCATAAATTATGCAGTACTACTTCACATAATTGTAGATATGGCTAAGGCAAATCATTTAGGTAAAACATCACCAAAGTCAAGGAAAAAAATTTTAGGCAGACAGTATTAACAAAGACATAACTCTAATTGGACAAATCATGAATAAATATAGTAAATCACATTTATAGATGTTAGGCTAAGCTAATTAATTAACTAGTTATGACGGGTCTATATTAAATCCGTGAACAATTAAAATAGCGAACGCTGATTCATAAACCCTTAAACAGCAAAACCTGACAATCTCGAAAACACAGAACAGCGATTTTTTTTTTCCCAGGGAAAAAAACTCGCTGTTCCTCAAAAAACAAAAACAAAAAAAAGTTCAAAACACAAAATAAAGTGGGGGGGCTTCGTCCACCCCCCACCCGATGTGGGAGGGCTGTGCCCCCCCCCACTTAAATATAATAATTCTGAGATTGCACCACAGTGGAGGAAATGACAAAGTCCTGAAAATGGCCCAGTGATTTTTTTTTTTCCATGGGAAAAAAATCGCTATTCTGTGTCTTCGGGATTTTCAGGTTTTGCTCTTAAAAGGTCGATAAATCAGTGTTCACTATTTTGAGCATTTGCTGATTTAATATAGACCTGTTATGACAACTTAAACCAGCAACATTGACTGCACAACTAAATACTATAATATGCTTTTCTAAATGCAATATATGTAAGGTATAATTGCTGTTTTGGGCATGCATCAGTTTAAAGTGTTGCTTACATATCAGGGTGTAGTTTGGGTTAAGGTAACATGGAGTGGTTATCCATATTATCCATTATCTTTGAAGCACTTACTAGCTATTTCACTTTTTAGATGATCTGCCAGGGATAGTTTAAATCTTGGTCTTTTTTCTCTGGTGGAAGATTGTCCCATACAGCAGGGTCCAGTTTGGAGAATGCTTGCTCTCCAAAAGCTGTTTTTAATGGGAATCTACTCAATGGAATAACATTTTATTGGTTGTTTCTTAAAATATATGACTGTTCTCTAAAAGGGAGATTTCCCCTTCATTTAAAACTTGAAATATCAATGTACATACAAGGCATTATATAAAATCTCATCAACAAAAATTATTCAAATCATGGAGTAGGTGATTGTGATCACACATTTTCCGTTGTGTGCTACCCCGAAATTTTCAAGTCTGAATTAATTATCTAGTGTTCTTACTGTAGACAACAAACAGAGTACTCTGCAGTTCATGCTGCTGCACTTTCTTGATAGACGTTTGTCTTTCTCAGTGCTAGAATTTGCTTCGGCGGAGTCTGAAAAAATTTAACACCGTGTTTATGATTGTCATCATATCTGTGTTCTTTCATCGTATTTTTGTATTCTGAGATATTTCAATGCATCAAAATCACTGTGTTTATTATATTTTAATGGGACTTGCCATATTAATGTGGTTTTGAGATCTTGTTCCCATAATCCATTTCAGTCACATTTTATATGAGTCATGATAGACATAAGAAATGATTTATAAATGCCATGTAAACAGACTTGCAGAATTGTGAATTACAAAAACTTTTCAAAGCTTCTTCATCCTGATTTTTTTACTTTTCCTTGCATTTTTCTGATCTGTATTCTCAGAGCTAAACTTACCTCTTACCAATACTTGTAAATCCTCAACAAAATAGTAGCTGAACTGCAGATTTTTTAAGGTTGCCAATTTGTAGTCTTTGCTGACAGACAATCCTTCACACTCTTCCTGAGATGTCAAAGTTCTACCTGCAACCTCACATTCAAAGAAATTTTAACACACATTTAAACTGTTTTTATTCAGAACTGTTTGCAATAGGAAATGTGTATTTTTGTCTTAAATGTTGTTAAAGTGTGCTGTATTTGTTTAAATGTATTTTGTAATTTGCAACATGTCATGTAATTGATACTCTTACAGAAAAGCACAGTACAAAATAAGTACAACTTTCTGTTTTTGACTTTGTTTTGTAAGATTTTTTTCTCTTTTTTACTGAGGTACCAGTGTGTTTGTGCATCACATTTTACCACTGACATGGCTATACTGATAGCTGTCACTGTAGCATACAAATACTGTGACCAACCTATCATTGGTGAACAAATTAGTAGCCATTTTGTGTTGCACATATTGTTTGGATTTGTAAAATATCTTACTAGACATTGACATTAACAGTTTGCTATAGGGAAATTACCTTTCATTGTTACTGTGTATTGTATAGCTTATTAGTATTTTTCACGTCCTACTTGCCCAACCAGCTAACTACAGTGCCCCTATTATTCCACAGGAAGAAAAGGAACAAATAGCTCCACTGTTACTGTTGCATATTTACCTATTATAAACAGTGTCCCATTCATTTTATGATTTTCTAATGGTTTGCTGTCTTCCTCTGGCCTAAGCCATGAATAAAATTTGTCATTGGACCAGTTCATTTATATTGTTAATAAAGTCTTTTAGTCTTTATCCTGCTCTGATGCAGACAATATACAGTTTTTCTGGCTTTCCTATGAACTATCTCCATTGATAAGTGTAGAACTATATCTAGCACTTGGGTTTCATGAACTATGTGATCAGATGCATAACAGCTACTTGTTTTCTGCTCATTATGATCCTTTCACTGCTTATCAAAATCATCAGAGTTTTTATTAATGCTGAAGATTGTAATGCATTTTATTTATTCCTTGATTTTCTGGGCTTGGAAATATATTTGATAAGCGTTAGACTTCCTTTCGTGCATGCAGAATCATGTTAGCACTCACGTTCTCCTTTCCCGCAGTTGGATGTCTGCAGTTAACTATATAAGTGCTGATAGACTACCCGTTTTCCTCTTTATGCAGAAGCTGCATCATTATCTAATTATACCAGGTGAAGCACCACTCTACCTTATTCTATGCTAAGAAGGGAGGGAAGCGCATAGGTACACAGCAGAGAACATTAATGGGTGAACATTCACAGAAAGCCACATTGTTAGTGGTCTCTGTCACATTCCTAACAGCAGGTAGGAGCAACAAGCTCCCCATGTCCCCTTCTAAAAGACAGCCAGCATGAAATGAATGCCTTTGTGCTTTCTCTTTCAAATGTGACTCCTGTTGTTATAAATTCTGAATAAAATTAAGCTCGTTATAATGCTATAATTATGACCTACTGGCAAAACTTGGCATCAGTTTCAGGTCGAATTACTTTTAATGAAAACTTTTCAGAATATTTCTAACTGCAGTAAGGAACCACAGGCAGTTCTTTACTAATCAACTTCTATTTATTTCAGAACATTCTTAAAATTAATAAAAGTAACTGTTAAAGAAGGAGCTGCTTGCACCTACATGTATAACTCCACAATAATATGAAATAATTTATGTTCGGTCATAAAGGAACAGCAAATCTCTTCATAGATAAAATATTTTAACTGGTATTGTTATTCTTTCACACTCTAGACTTAATTTTAGTTGTTTAGCACTCTTGAACATATTTGTTCCTTCTCTCATGCCTGTATGTCTATTTGTCTGTCAGTCAATCTGTTTTTTATCTGTATGTCTGTTTTTATTGATTGTATGCATAGACCTGTTAAGTAAGTATATATTTGCTCCTCACGGTGAAAAGACTTTGGTAGTATGTTATGTTTATAACACTTTCATTAGATCCAGTAAGCTTTATGTATGTTGAGCCTGTTTCCCTTTAACACTTATGTATGTAATGTGAGTTGCTAGTGTTCTCATGCACACGCATGCACACACACACACACACACACACACACACACACACACACACACACACACACACACACACACACATATATATATATATATGTTTTGATGTACTGGTTAATCTCATGAATGTTTAATAGATGATAGTTTTATACTGTGCTTATCAGTATACCTCCATGTTCTCATAATTTGTATGATACAGCTATATATTTACACTGTATTACTGGGGTTCACTATAAGTATACTACCTGCAAAAACTTCTTTGAGCTTACATTCATAACATTTCTTACCATCACTCTACTCTTATACTTCCCCATGTTCTCTTGCTCTGACTTACTGCGGTTCTTCCTCCATCTCTTTTTTGTATAATAAGAACTACATTTATTGTCTCAATATAATATTACAGTTTAACAGAGTTTTCCTCTTTCTTTTATTTCAAAGCCTACTATCACTACATCTGACCTTGATACAGCAGGAGCTCTGCCACAAGGCCCTACCCCTACAAGTGTACTGAGAATTTTGTCATTGTATAATGTAAGCAATTTTATCATGAAGAACCTTGATGTGTATTAACTTAACCAGTTAAATACATAACTGATCTGTGATTGAAAGTCTCTATGAAAGTCTGTGCACTCTAAGGACCTCTTACTAAGATGCCCACTGTCCCATTTTTCTTGACCAGTAGACTATACTGCATATGCTAGTTATTTAGTAGAGTTTTACCCTGAGAGTAGAAATAGCAACCAATAGCAGTGCCTATCTTTTCTCAATCCATATAAATAGGTCCATCCAGAATCACATGTTCCCTCTGTCTGACAAAAGTCACACATTATCCCTCTTCACAAAAGGATACAATTTAACAAACATTAATAACTTTATACCTATAGCAATATTGTCTCCCCTTGCCAAAATACTTGAAAATGTATTAAAAAACAATGGCTAGACTATCTCCTGCAGGAAGAACTCATCCTCTACACAACATGGTTTCCGTCTTTCACATAGTATTAACACTGCCCTTCTAACCTTTATAGATAATGTCAATAAAGCTAGAGATAATGGCAAGCTAGTCTCTTCCTTATTTCTAGACTTGTCTAAATTATTCGACACAATATGTCTCTCTCAGCCTACCTTTCTGTGGTTCAAAAGCTACCTGTCCAATAGGTATCAGTCAGTAAGATCCCATACTCATGAACATTTTCACCAACATCATCTATACATCCACATAACAGGCCACCCTAATACAATATGCAGATAATTCCACTCTCATTTGCACATCTGATAACATGGTTCACCGCCAGAAAATTACTCAGGAAGCTTTAACAGCCACTGAAACATGGCTTCATAGCTCACAATTCCTGCTCAACCCAAAAAAGACCACACTACTACTTTTCTCCCCAAATCCTTCACTCATGAAAAAACAAAATTTAATGTCCTCTTTCTTGATAATACAGCCACTGAAGTTACTTCTCATACCAAATTATTAGGGGCGATAGCAGATGATATCACATTTGACCTGCATATACAAAACGTCATAAGAAAAACTCATTAAAAACTATAGATGCTTTACAGGCCCAAAAACTTTCTCACCAATGCAACTAGAACTACAGTTGCCACTACTTATCCCTTCACACACTTTTTTATGGTGCTCCTATTCTCACTAACCTCCAGGCTTCAGAAAAATTAAAACTTGAACAATGCTATAACAAAGTTGCTAAATTTGCAGCAAATACCCCTTTCAAAACCCGCCACTGTATAGCACTAATAAGCCTGAATTGGTTAGAACTGCATCATCAACTAACATAAACATAGCTTCTTACTACCTATAAAATTATCCAGCATCCATCTGCCTGTCCAGCACTAAAAATAAAATATTCTACACAACTACATTACAAGTTGGTCATTGCAATCCAGTGACCAAAAACGCCTGCCTTTCTACAAACCTATCCGATCTGCTGGATATTGTACTCATACAAGGTAGCTAATTCCTGGAACTTCTTACCTGTATCCATCAGGTTAATATCCTCCCTGCCATCTTTCAAAATGACTCTGAAAGACTCCCTTGCTAAAATCTGGCTCTGTTCTTGCTCAAAACCAGGATAATGCATATCCCTAAATATGAATAAGTTCCTTTTCATTCATTATTCATTCATTCAGGACAGCGCAGTGGTGCAGCTGTAGTGTTGTTGCCTCACAGCAAGAGGTTCTCCAATTGGATTATTGGCTGATGTACCTTCTGTGTGGAGTCTGCATGTCCTCATAGCATTTGTGTGGGTTTCCTTTGGGTGCTCCAGTTTCCTCCCATATTATAAAGGCATGAATCTGGAGCATTTCTCTCTGGGCCTCTGTTGAGAATTGGCTTCATTCCAAGATGGACTTTCCCGGTTAATAAATGTTAAATAAATAAAAGAAAAAATTATATCTCCTTACTCTCCCTTCTCACTTACTTTCTTACTTCTATCAGATTCTCTTCCCTGACTTTCTGTCTAAATATGCCATAAACCTGTTTTTCCCTCACTTCATATTGCAGTTCCTGTTTGTATTAGACTGACTTACTTTTAATTTCTCTACAAACTGTCTAAAATTTCTCTAAACATTAAATGGTTGTCATATAACTCGTATTGATTCTTAACAAATGTTTTTTATATTATGTCTAATTTGTTATAATGTTTTGGTTTTATCTTTGAAGGTTGTAAAATTATTGTTCTTAAATGTTTTGTAATAATTTAGAGCTTTTCTCCCCACACCTCAGCTGAAAATGGACTTCTACCCAGTCAGACTTTCCCAGTAATCAAATGTCAGTAAATAAATAATGTCAATAAATAATGAAAAGGTTGCATAAAAACCTCTGGAAACTATGCAGTGGTCTCTTACAGACCTAGCAGCATGCTCCTTGTTGATATCACAAGGTATAATTATATATGTAGCACAGGTACATGAGCAGGAGACAGATTATATGTGAATGTTTGTGTGAAGTAATTATGGAATTTGATAAAACAGCATCAAGAAAAAAAATGAATAAATAAAATGCGTAATCGTGTACTTTTTAATTATCTTAATGATCTATACTTTAACATGTTTCAGTTCTATACAGTTATTTTATGGCTGCCTGTGCCTTGCAGTAGTTTGATTCTGGACATATGGTTTTGTTTAGTTCATCATTTATTTTGTTTGCAACAGCCTGACTTTTCTGGATTACATTTCTCTTTGAAAGGAATTCAATTAGCACGGCCTTTCTGGATAAAATAAAATAATGTAATATGCAAATATTCTGTGATATACATTAAAAGGATGCAAACTCATAATCTCTAATTTTGAAAGACTTGAAATGCTCAACATTAAACAATGAAATTCTACAATAGTATTTAATGAATAGAAGAGGGGGGAACTAATTTCTGGACACCTCCTGCCTAAATTATGCAGTTTGTATGTAAGGTTTATTAGTTAACAGTCTTTGTTTTAGAACTTTGATACTTCAAAGCAAAAGTAAAACCTGATGATAACTGTGAATGGTTGATGTTAACAGTGAAAATCAACCCTTCCATTATATAAGATGGCTGAATGCCTAGAATACATCTGGCCCTATCACTTTTTCTAATTGTGGTCTTGCTCAGAGTGTACTCCACTTCTTCCTTGTAGTTAGATGGGTAGTACAAACACAGCTCTATAAGGTCCATCTTCCGTTGAATCACACGGATTTATCCAGTCTTCCCTTGCCTAAATAAATAACACGGTATTTTGCTGATGGTCCAGTGATTTGTTTGTAAACATGCACAGCAGCTGTCTGAATTAAATTAGGTACCACAGCTGCCTGTTTGTATTCAGTCCTTGTCAGCCAAGCTTCAGCTGTAAGCTATATAAATGTCTGTTGCACAGTCAGCAGTGATTAGCAAAATCCTTATTCTACTCAGGATAACGAATAATTTCAAAATACCCATGTTTCTGTTTAACAGTTGGAAATTATGTTTTTGTTAAGCCTATCATATTCTATAATTAATGAATTAAAATGCTTGCCAGTAATTACAAAACATTAATCATGTATTGGCTTAAGTAAACCAGACCACATCTTTTTTGCTAGGAGTTTGGAAAGAACTTGGATTTTTTTCCTAAAATGTTTAAGCAGCATTCTTCATTGATGATATATGAATAGTGTAGAAACAAATTGGAAGCTGACCACCACAATAAATGGATGAAATATTTAATATGAACAGACAAGCGCTTTCACGTGTGCTAAGACACGCTTCTTCAGATCCTTACAACTCACAACTTAAAACTCAAATGTATATATAGGCACTCCTAAAACAATCAATCAATTAGTAATTCTAATTATTCTAATTCCAAACACATGGTTAAAATCATTCAGTTGTAAGAGACAGTGCAGTAATAGATACTGCTGCTTATATCAAAGGACAAAGTTGAACAGTAGGAGTTCTAAGAAAACAAAATTAGACAGTTAAAAAGTTATTGAACGACAATGACAAATAATAAAACAATATATTCTATAAAACTCTTGTATATACTCCTCATGTAAATATAACTATAACTTCTAAAAAAATATGCATCAAATATAACCTGTAAACATGTTATGCATGTGCAAAAATGCTGATATCAAATAAATACTATAATGTCAAGTCCTGTAAAACGTGGGCATGATGTTATTGCACTTGTTAAAACCTAACACATATTAAATGAATCATCAATAGTAATAAAGACATAAAATATAAGTGTGTAAGTGAGTCTAAATGTCAATATGAATATCAATATGAATATAAATATAAATATAAATATGTAAATGTGCAAATATGAATGTTAATTTATGCAAACTGTTGTATGAATAAATATAAATATGCAAATAAATATGTATATACAAGTAAATATGAATAAATATGAATAAATATGAATGAATGTGAACAAAAATGAATCCATAAATATAACTCACTGGTTATTAAGCAGCAATGTCAAACAAGCACTATAAATATCAGTGCAGTGAAATCTTAAAAACAACTAAATCAATAAAACTTAAATTCATGTGCAGGATAAAAACACATAAACAAAGTCAAATTCTAGATTGTTATAGTATAAGAATCATTAAAATGACACGAAAAGTATACAACATTAAAACATATGTTAGTAAAAATATGAGCATATGTTTTTCTTCAACCTATGAATGCATAACAAAGCAATGGATCAAAACAGAGCCAACTAATGTGTCTCAACTGAATATATGGAACATATCAGTGTGTCTAACCTAACACTATATATGCGTCAATAATATGTACAAAGAACAATGTATGAAATGCTTGTCTAAATCTATATATGAACAATTCCTATAATAAAGAACATATATGGTGTATCTATACATTCAATTTTCACCACCAAATGTTTTCAAGAATCACTTGGCACTGCGTCCTTTCAAAGGAGCCCTAATGCTGACATATTGATTTAGACCTGGTTCATAGTGTGCTTTAAGTTTAAAAATCCAAGGAAGTTCTACTAATTCTAAATCATTAAAATTATCTCCATCTCTAGAATTAGGTAAAACTATTTGTAACACTCTGAATACAAATGAATGTGTTGAGTTTTTGGAGATGTGTTTGGCTAAAGCATTCTTGGTATCGCACTTTTTAATATCTAAAACATGTTCCAGCACCCTCTCTCTCAAGGTTCTAGTAGTCATTCCTACATAGAACGCTGTACACCTCTGGCAAGTAGCCAAATAAATGAGATTCTTACTCTCACATGTAGCAGTTTGATGGGGTTCAAACCTGTAGTTTAAAACTGGATGCTCAAAATCTTGAACTGTGGTGATCAAAGTGCATATACTGCACTTATTACACGGGAAGGTTCCTTTCCTCATGTTCTTGTTAATACTTACATCCTTGCTGACAATGTTCGACTCTATACATAAAATCCTACTGAGGTTCTTACTATTGCGAAACGTATAGGATGGTGTGGAGCCCACTAATGCTGCTAACCGTTGATCAGTCAAAAGAATATGCCAATTACTGAGAATTATGTCTTTAATATGGTGAATATCACTAGTGTATCTGAGATTAATTCTGACTCTTGAATTATCAAAGAGCTTCTTGCCATGATATCCAGACATTCTGGTGTGATTACTATTAGGAGTTGTCTGTTCATTAAATAGCACCTGGTTCTTGACCTTCCTAATCTTTTCTTCATCATAACCTCTGTTCAAAAACACTGTTCTAAGAAATCACTCTGTTTAGTAAGTTCAGCACTATCGTGACATAGCCTCTTGATTCTCATAAATTGGCTCTTCATTATGCTGTCAAATACATATCTAGGATGCATGCTGTTGAACTGGAGTAAGGTGTTTCTCCAACATCCCTTCCTAAAAATAGTTGTCTCAATCTTGTGATCTGTATTCTTGTATAGCTTCACATCTAGAAAATCTATACTGTGTATATCATGACTTATTGTAAAACACAGAAAATCAGTAGTAGATTCTAAATGTTCTATGAAGGTGAGAAGCTCGAGTGTACTCCCATGCCAAAATAAAAGGACGTCATCCACAAACCGTTTGTAAAGGCTGACCTTCTTGAAGCTATCATGTTTAAATAGAAACTTCTGCTCCCAATACAACATCACTAAGTTCGCGTAAGTATTGGCGCAGGGGGTGCCCATGGCTACCCCCCACTGCTGCAGATATAGCTGGTCCCTGAATTTAAAGACATTGTTAGTCAAAACTAGTTCCATAATGGCACATAACAGCCCTTCTTCACTGGTATTAAACTTCTGGCTCTCATTTATAACATTCTTCAGAGCTTCTAAGCCAAAATCATTGGGTATGGCAGTGAACAAGTTATTTACGTCCAAAGTCACAAACAGCAGTTCATCCATATTTGCATGGGAGTAATTACTTATACACTCAAGCAACTCATAGGTATCCTTCAAGATGCACATGAATTTAAGTTTTATTGATTTAGCTGTTTTTAAGATTTCACTGCACTGATATTTGTAGTGCTTGTTTGACATTGCTGCTTAACAACCAGTGAGTTATATTTATGGATTCATTTTTGTTCACATTCATTCATATTTATTCACATTTATTCATATTTACTTGTATATACATATTTATTTGCATATTTATATTTATTCATACAACAGTTTGCATAAATTAACATTCATATTTGCACATTTACATATTTATATTTATATTTATATTCATATTGATATTCATATTGACATTTAGACTCACTTACACACTTATATTTTATGTCTTTATTACTATTGATGATTCATTTAATATGTGTTAGGTTTTAACATGTGCAATAACATCATGCCCACGTTTTACAGGACTTGACATTATAGTATTTATTTGATATCAGCATTTTTGCACATGCATAACATGTTTACAGGTTATATTTGATGCATATTTTTTTAGAAGTTATAGTTATATTTACATGAGGAGTATATACAAGAGTTTTATAGAATATATTGTTTTATTATTCGTCATTGTCGTTCAATAACTTTTTAACTGTCTAATTTTGTTTTCTTAGAACTCCTACTGTTCAACTTTGTCCTTTGATATAAGCAGCAGTATCTATTACTGCACTGTCTCTTACAATTGAATGATTTTAACCATGTGGAATTAGAATAATTAGAATTACTAATTGATTGATTGTTTTAGGAGTGCCTATATATACATTTGAGTTTTAAGTTGTGAGTTGTAAGGATCTGAAGAAGCGTGTCTTAGCACACGTGAAAGCACTTGTCTGTTCATATTAAATATTTCATCCATTTATTGTGGTGTCAGCTTCCAATTTGTTTCTACACTTTTGCTCTACTTGTTTTTGGAGCAGACCTTTGGGCTTTAGTGACTGTGTGTTTTTGGATATATGAATAGTCTCTGATTAACATTCCCATCTTGTTTAACATATTACTGAATGACAGCCTGTATTTGGGTTGCCCAAACACAAGCATCATTCAGGTAAGCCATTAAAGTAATTGTGTCAGCAAGACATCACATTGCATTGTACTGATTCTTTCACTCATTTGCAAAGGTAAGGAAATGAGTCACTACTGATGAAGATACAAGCCTGATTTTAAATGCATAATAGTGCCATATTCCCTCAGGTGCTGAACATGTAGAACATGGATGTTCAACATTCACCTGCCTAATATCACTTGTGTTGTATTACTATCACAAGCCACTGAGAAATGTATGTGCTTATATCTAAGCCTGTTTGTAAATCTAGGTGAAGACAAAACAAAACATTTAATTTAATGACCACACTCTGTTCAGTCCAACTATGATACTTTTCAATTGTCCTTAAATGCTGCTTAATCAGCAACTACTCAAAAGGACCACAGAAATATTTCATCTACTTTGATATACTTCTCTAGTGATTTTATCAAGGGCATGGATTTGGAAAAAAATAATATGTACTATTTCAAAAGATTAGATGTTTCCAGAAGCACTACTCTTGGCATGGATATAGCAAATCAGCCTTCAAAGATTATATAGACTTCTATCCTGGACCATTTCTTAGTTGGCCCTGCTGTATTCCTGTGTCTCTCAACTGTCAGACAGTAAAGACACCATGCTAAGAATTATTATTATCAATATATCCTTATAGAACATAAAGAAGTGACCCTTTTGATCAGGTAATCATATATATAGTGATCTTGTGCATTGTGAAAGTGTTCTCTGCCACCCAATTTGCAATCATTCTTTTATATGAAAATATACTTCTCTGTATATTTTATGAGGGTAGGAGTCTTACTTTAGTATGGATAACCAAGAAACTGAATCTCCTACTCAAAGATTATAAGTCATAAAAATCTCATCTACAGGTTGAACTGACTGTATATGAACTGCATGTAATTAGAAAAAGCTGATAAAGCAGTATTTTCTGAAAAAAAAACAGCTTGTCTCTTCTGACCAAGTGATTGGGGGGGGGGGGTGATATCATCAGTGGCAAAAATAATTCCAAAAGCCCTATCTTTTGTTATTGGGCATCTAGCCTGTGATCCTTGTCAGTCTGGTGAAGCTTGCTTTATTTTATTTTTCACAAATCCACCATAATCGGTTGTGTGTGACTAAGACCTGCACTATTCTTCTCATCATACTAAAAGTTTTATTAAAATGTACATTTCCTTCCTTTTAGCAGTCTGACATTATTAAATATTATGTGGGCTCTGTAGCACATCTATGGAAGATTGTAGTTATAATAGCATTGCCTCAAAGAAGACAAAACTCCTCTGTCAATAAATACAATTTTTTTTCTGATTCAATCACTATTCCCAAAGCTGCTTAAATATGCAGTAGCCTTGCAGTTTTATAATCATGTCTGTTCTTACATGCGGCTTTATGATAAGCAACATGGTTTTTTTGGGGACTTCGAGGGCACAAAACAAGCACAGTACTGTTGTCATTTACCATTGTTATGTATAGAAATGCTGACCAATGAATGGCCACAAGTGCAGCGTTTAGCACACTCCTACTTATTATCATCAACAGCATTGTCTCATTTTACATGGGGTTGTGGTATTATGACAACTGTTATCACCTCTTTCAATTTGGAAGCACTCTCCTACCTTCTTTCACAGTCACAAATGTTTTCTCATACAGTTAATTCATCTCTTAGCTGGATGATATCATCTCCTCTTGCCTTTTTCCTGTTTCTCCCAAATCTGCTTTAACAAATCTTCTACTTTCCTACACACTTTACTGAACCACTGTAACCTGTTCTCTCAGTAGGCTCTACTTTTTCATCTGAGGTCTATATGCAGATGATCTGAAATTGGGTAAACTGATTACATGTGTTACAGATAAGGCATGTCTGCAAAATAACTTGACTAAACTGACCATTTGGGCAAAGGAGAATTATATGCTGATAAATACATCAAAAACTAAGCATATGAGATTTGGTAGGCATAAATTGAAAGGTGAATATTTAATATAGCACACAGTGATTGAAACTGTAGACTCATTTAAGGACCTGGGTATATGGGTAGATCCAGCTATGAGTTTTTCTAATCATATCAATCAATTGGTTAATGATAGTTATAGATTGTATTAAAATATTTATAAAGTCTAGGAAATCAAAAAAGATAAAGTCACTGTTTGCTAGTTACATTAGACCCAAACTTGAGTATGGAATAACAATATGGAAACCCTAAAATCACTGTGGAAGCAACAATTGACTAAAGAGCACACCAGTACCACAGTAAAAACCACGATCCACACTTAATTTGAATAAAAGCACAGCTCTTTAATTCGACAAAGCCAAAGGCAAATTGTTGAGCGCTTTCATGTATAAAATACACTTCCTCAGAACAAATGCCAAGCCCGAGGGCTCTCTATAAATACTTAAAAAAACGCCAAAATTAATTGTTTGAAAACTACACCCTCACCATGTTCTTAAAACTACAGTACATACTTTCTCACTTATAATGCATCTAAAACATTTAATACAGCATTAATTACCATTTTGCAATAAATTTTTACACTTAAAAAACTGATCCTTGTAGTAAAACCAAATAATAATATTGTACACATATCATTCAAATTGATACTAAAATAAATCACAGTTACAAGTTACCAAAAACTATCAGATAATTCTAATTTAAGTTAACATGTATCCACGAAAGTGAAGTTCCATAACTACATAATTTAAATGTTTGTTGGAACACTACCTGTAAATACCTTAAAATAATCCTTGTTCAAAGATAGTAAAACTAAATGCAGAATGTTATACAAGTCTAAAATTTGTATAATTTTGAAGATTGATGTAATTTTAAGGACAGTATGTAACTATTAGAGATGTTATGTGTTCCTAATCAAGGGTTTTGTGGGAATCATATCATTTAAACCTGGAAGGCAAGCTGCATTTAACTTCAACTGCCATTTGATTTCTTTCTCTCCCACTGTTCTCTTGATGTCCCCACCCCTCGGATTGTCCCTTACTACTTCCAAAATTGCAAATTTAAACTTGTCACATGTTTTGCTTTTAGAAATGTGACGAAATAAAGCGTTGTTGTCATCCCTTCTCCCTATACAGTAGATATGATCATAAATCCTGTTTTTTAACTGTCTGTCGGTTTTCCCGACATAAAAACAGGGACAGGAACAACACATAGCTAAGTAAATCAAATGTTTGGTGTTACAATTGCCATAGGCAAACCTAATTTTGTTGTTATTGATGTTTTTTAAAAAGCAGTAGTCGTCCTCACAGATAAAAGCACATTGGGAACATCTACCACATTTCCTGGTCCCCCCTCTCTGTATGTTCATCTTCCAAACTTGCCTATTAGCCTTCCATTCAATAAGATTTTTAATATTTGGGCCTGTTTTATATACAAAGGTGGGTCTGTCACTAACAAAATTTTTAATAGACTCGTCGCTGGTAATGATGTTCCAGTTAGAGGTGACGATTTTCTTAACATCGCCTACATGTTTACCATACTTAACGATGTAAGACTTCGAATGTTCATTGGCACCATTATTGTCTTGACATTTCTTACTGGTATCAAGAAGGGCAGACCCCTTTCCCAAGAGGGGCATGTACTTTTTCCCCCATTCCTGTGTCACATAACTGGTCACATCCCTAATCAACGTGGGTGGGTAGCCTTTGTCCCTAAACATTCTCCCAATGTGGTCAATTTCCAACTCCATGTCCGTACGGACTGTTGTCATCCTTGCAGCCCGAATACACTTCCCTTTGATTATGCTACGTTTCTGTGAATAGGGATGACTACTACTGAAATCCAAGTAGCCATTACTAAATGTGTCCTTTCTATAAATCTTGGATTGAAAGGACACCCCGTCATTGTATATATACACATCCAGGTAGTTAATACCACTCCTGTTGTATTGATGTACAAACTCTAAATATGTGGTGGTCTGATTTATGTATTCAATAAATTTGGATAATAAGGTGGTGTCACCCTTCCATAACAAAAACAAATCATCCAAATAACGGACATAGCAGGATATATATTCCATCCATTCACTGTTCAACACAAACTCTTCCTCCCAATCCAGGAGCACAAGATTGGCATAAATGGGGGCACAAGCTGCCCCCATGGCCACACCAGAGATTTGTCGATAATGTTCACCTTCAAAGTAAATGAAGTTGTTGTCAAGTACAATTTCTGTGAATTCAGAAATAAGCTGAATCTTCTCCCAACAAAGCCCACTGTGTTTCCTTAAGCTAGCTGTAAATCTATCTAACCCCTCATTCTTTGGGATACAGGAGAAGAGATCCTTGATGTCAATCGTGACAAAGATCATATCCGAACTCCATAACTCTTTGGTGAACATCCCCAGAAATTCCCAAGAGTCTCTAATGATGTGTTGAGTCCCCTCAAGAATATGTTTTGACCAGCGGTCAACCACTCTACCAAATCAAAAGGTTTTACTGTGGCTGCCTGCAATAATAGGTCTAAACGGGGGGTTCACCACATCCTTGTGCACCTTCGGAATTCCGAATATTGTAGCTAATTGGGGAAAATCGACCTTGAGAAATTTGTAAAGATCTTCATCAATTCTCTCATCCAACAAAAACTCTTCCAAGTATAAATCAATTCTATGGTGAGCTATATTAACCTGATTTAAACTTGAAACCTCATATTGTGTAGTGTTGTGGAGAATGTCGAAAATCTTTGCTGTATAGACGTTATGATCGTATAACACAATGCCACCCCCTTTGTCAGCAGACATGATCCTGATGTTGTTTTCACTGAGGGTATCCAGTATTTCCCCCAGATGTTTGTCATAACTACTGCAGAATGAAGAATTTTTCTTTTGCTTACAAAGAGCATAAATTTGTTTACTAACTACATTCTCAAAAGATGTTAGTGTTTTATGTGTAGGAGGTGTAAAAGAACTTTTCTTCTTAAGGGAATTCTTTGATGTACTGATACCCTTCTTATCACGAAAAATATTCCCAAGTTTAACTTCCTTAGAAAAGTTTAAATTCTACTAAGGTGTCAACTATATCAAGGGGTTGACTAGGTGTATATTTCATCCCTTTGGTGAATACTAGAAAATGTTCCTTTTTAACTGGGAAAGAGGTATAATTATATACCTTAATGTCCCCTTGAATATTTATAATGTTGTTGGTATTGTTCGCCAATGTTTCATTATTACCAACAACACTAGAATTTATTGATCCCTGTAGTGGTACCCCCATTTGTTGAAACTCTGTTTCTTCCCTACTTCTTGCCATTTGTGTCCCCTCCCGGTCTCCTGGTATAAAAAATCGTCCAAACTTTTGCCGCTAGGAGAATCTACATAATTGGCAGTGTTACTGGTGCCTTTTTGAAATGCACCATTGGGAACTGTGGTGTTCCTGTTCCATTTGTACATAGTACCATTCTCAAATTGCTTTAAATCCCTAGAAAACTTTTTGCACTTCCTATCAAAACTTTTTCTACCATTACTCTCAGCATATGCATACTGTTTTTCATACAGCTTTTCCCACTGCGAAAATAATAAATCATGTGTAATGGTGTGATTAACCTTGTCAACCTCTTCCAGTAAACTGCTAAGTTTGTGATCATTACATGACAATATAAACTCAATAAACTGTTTGCCAAAATTGTTAAACATTTCTTCACATTTCTTGGTATTTTCAGTGTTCATATCAATTCCAATGGGTTGTTTAAAGAAACGAAGACCCATGGGAATGATATTACATTCCAAACATTTGCGTAAATACATATTGTCTATCTGTATACTTTTGATTTTGTTGAGTTTGTTACCAAACTCAAAAATCATACTTTTTAAAGACGGATTACCTTTGTTTTCAAAATTGTTTCTATGATTATCATGAATAGTTTTGGAACCACAACTAAATTCAAATGGTAACTTTAAAAATCTGTCCAAGTTGGCTTTTGAATTAAAGCTACCTGCTTCACAGTTATTGTGTACAGCTGATTTCACCGTACCTTCCATAGAGTCCAAAGTTCCAGCCTGAAAACCATCTTTGACTGAATATGTCCTTTTGGGTGGTGCCCGCTTGGGTTTGGCACCCGAAATGAGTACCAAGTCCTCCGTGGGGTTGAGCGATCCATTGATATTGTTAAAAATTCCCTCATTGGTACACGATCCCGCCGGACCAGAATTGAGAACCACAACAGACTTCTGCCCGTTAGGAATATCATCCAAACTGTCGTGGTCTGAAACTGAAAGCAAACGTGCTGACATCGAACGTACTGGTGAAGGAACTTCCTGTTGGACCCGATTGGCCATTACAGCAGCCCGTTGAATAGGCGGTGCCATCAATTCGATTAGCCGCGTAATTTCACCCCTTAGAATGGCTAATTCCGAATGTACTTTCTCCATTTCGTCCCTCCAGACCGGAGAAAAATTACCAAACCCCTCGTTGATGGAATCCATGGTAGTGATGCAACAAGTCCCAAAAATCACTGTGGAAGCAACAATTGACTAAATAGCACACCAGTACCACAGTAAAAACCATGATCCACACTTAATTTGAATAAAAGCACAGCTCTTTAATTTGACAAAGCCAAAGGCAAATTGTTGAGCGCTTTCATGTATAAAATACACTTCCTCAGAACAAATGCCAAGCCCGAGGGCTCTCTATAAATACTTAAAAAACCGCCAAAATTAATTGTTTGAAAACTACACCCTCACCATGTTCTTAAAACTACAGTACATACTTTCTCACTTATAATGCATCTAAAACATTTAATACAGCATTAATTACCATTTTGCAATAAATTTTTACACTTAAAAAACTGATCCTTGTAGTAAAACCAAATAATAATATTGTACACATATCATTCAAATTGATACTAAAATAAATCACAGTTACAAGTTACCAAAAACTATCAGATAATTCTAATTTAAGTTAACATGTATCCACGAAAGTGAAGTTCCATAACTACATAATTTAAATGTTTGTTGGAACACTACCTGTAAATACCTTAAAATAATCCTTGTTCAAAGATAGTAAAACTAAATGCAGAATGTTATACAAGTCTAAAATTTGTATAATTTTGAAGATTGATATAATTTTAAGGACAGTATGTAACTATTAGAGATGTTATGTGTTCCTAATCAAGGGTTTTGTGGGAATCATATCATTTAAACCTGGAAGGCAAGCTGCATTTAACTTCAACTGCCATTTGATTTCTTTCTCTCCCTCTGTTCTCTTGATGTCCCCACCCATCGGATTGTCCCTTACTACTTCCAAAATTGCAAATTTAAACTTGTCACATGTTTTGCTTTTAGAAATGTGACAAAATAAAGCGTTGTTGTCATCCCTTCTCCCTATACAGTAGATATGATCATAAATCCTGTTTTTTAACTGTCTGTCGGTTTTCCCGACATAAAAACAGGGACAGGAACAACACATAGCTAAGTAAATCAAATGTTTGGTGTTACAATTGCCATAGGCAAACCTAATTTTTTGCATTTCAAAAAGGCACCAGTAACACTGCCAATTATGTAGATTCTCCTAGCGGCAAAGGTTTGGACGATTTTTTATACCAGGAGACCGGGAGGGGACACAAATGGCAAGAAGTAGGGAAGAAACAGAGTTTCAACAAATGGGGGTACCACTACAGGGATCAATAAATTCTAGTGTTGTTGGTAATAATGAAACATTGGCGAACAATACCAACAACATTATAAATATTCAAGGGGACATTAAGGTATATAATTATACCTCTTTCCCAGTTAAAAAGGAACATTTTCTAGTATTCACCAAAGGGATGAAATATACACCTAGTCAACCCCTTGATATAGTTGACACCTTAGTAGAATTTAAACTTTTTCTAAGGAAGTTAAACTTGGGAATATTTTTTCGTGATAAGAAGGGTATCAGTACATCAAAGAATTCCCTTAAGAAGAAAAGTTCTTTTACACCTCCTACACATAAAACACTAACATCTTTTGAGAATGTAGTTAGTAAACAAATTTATGCTCTTTGTAAGCAAAAGAAAAATTCTTCATTCTGCAGTAGTTATGACAAACATCTGGGGGAAATACTGGATACCCTCAGTGAAAACAACATCAGGATCATGTCTGCTGACAAAGGGGGTGGCATTGTGTTATACGATCATAACGTCTATACAGCAAAGATTTTCGACATTCTCCACAACACTACACAATATGAGGTTTCAAGTTTAAATCAGGTTAATATAGCTCACCATAGAATTGATTTATACTTGGAAGAGTTTTTGTTGGATGAGAGAATTGATGAAGATCTTTACAAATTTCTCAAGGTCGATTTTCCCCAATTAGCTACAATATTCGGAATTCCGAAGGTGCACAAGGATGTGGTGAACCCCCCGTTTAGACCTATTATTGCAGGCAGCCACAGTAAAACCTTTCAATTTGGTAGAGTGGTTGACCGCTGGTCAAAACATATTCTTGAGGGGACTCAACACATCATTAGAGACTCTTGGGAATTTCTGGGGATGTTCACCAAAGAGTTATGGAGTTCGGATATGATCTTTGTCACGATTGACATCAAGGATCTCTTCTCCTGTATCCCAAAGAATGAGGGGTTAGATAGATTTACAGCTAGCTTAAGGAAACACAGTGGGCTTTGTTGGGAGAAGATTCAGCTTATTTCTGAATTCACAGAAATTGTACTTGACAACAACTTCATTTACTTTGAAGGTGAACATTATCGACAAATCTCTGGTGTGGCCATGGGGGCAGCTTGTGCCCCCATTTATGCCAATCTTGTGCTCCTGGATTGGGAGGAAGAGTTTGTGTTGAACAGTGAATGGATGGAATATATATCCTGCTATGTCCGTTATTTGGATGATTTGTTTTTGTTATGGAAGGGTGACACCACCTTATTATCCAAATTTATTGAATACATAAATCAGACCACCACATATTTAGAGTTTGTACATCAATACAACAGGAGTGGTATTAACTACCTGGATGTGTATATATACAATGACGGGGTGTCCTTTCAATCCAAGATTTATAGAAAGGACACATTTAGTAATGGCTACTTGGATTTCAGTAGTAGTCATCCCTATTCACAGAAACGTAGCATAATCAAAGGGAAGTGTATTCGGGCTGCAAGGATGACAACAGTCCGTACGGACATGGAGTTGGAAACTGACCACATTGGGAGAATGTTTAGGGACAAAGGCTACCCACCCACGTTGATTAGGGATGTGACCAGTTATGTGACACAGGAATGGGGGAAAAAGTACATGCCCCTCTTGGGAAAGGGGTCTGCCCTTCTTGATACCAGTAAGAAATGTCAAGACAATAATGGTGCCAATGAACATTCGAAGTCTTACATCGTTAAGTATGGTAAACATGTAGGCGATGTTAAGAAAATCGTCACCTCTAACTGGAACATCATTACCAGCGGCAGTCTATTAAAAATTTTGTTAGTGACAGACCCACCTTTGTATATAAAACAGGCCCAAATATTAAAAATCTTATTGAATGGAAGGCTAATAGGCAAGTTTGGAAGATGAACATACAGAGAGGGGGGACCAGGAAATGTGGTAGATGTTCCCAATGTGCTTTTATCTGTGAGGACGACTACTGCTTTTTAAAAACATCAATAACAACAAAATTAGGTTTGCCTATGGCAATTGTAACACCAAACATTTGATTTACTTAGCTATGTGTTGTTCCTGTCCCTGTTTTATGTCGGAAAACCGACAGACAGTTAAAAAACAGGATTTATGATCATATCTACTGTATAGGGAGAAGGGATGACAACAACGCTTTATTTCGTCACATTTCTAAAAGCAAAACATGTGACAAGTTTAAATTTGCAATTTTGGAAGTAGTAAGGGACAATCCGAGGGGTGGGGACATCAAGAGAACAGTGGGAGAGAAAGAAATCAAATGGCAGTTGAAGTTAAATGCAGCTTGCCTTCCAGGTTTAAATGATATGATTCCCACAAAACCCTTGATTAGGAACACATAACATCTCTAATAGTTACATACTGTCCTTAAAATTACATCAATCTTCAAAATTATACAAATTTTAGACTTGTATAACATTCTGCATTTAGTTTTACTATCTTTGAACAAGGATTATTTTAAGGTATTTACAGGTAGTGTTCCAACAAACATTTAAATTATGTAGTTATGGAACTTCACTTTCGTGGATACATGTTAACTTAAATTAGAATTATCTGATAGTTTTTGGTAACTTGTAACTGTGATTTATTTTAGTATCAATTTGAATGATATGTGTACAATATTATTATTTGGTTTTACTACAAGGATCAGTTTTTTAAGTGTAAAAATTTATTGCAAAATGGTAATTAATGCTGTATTAAATGTTTTAGATGCATTATAAGTGAGAAAGTATGTACTGTAGTTTTAAGAACATGGTGAGGGTGTAGTTTTCAAACAATTAATTTTGGCGGTTTTTTAAGTATTTATAGAGAGCCCTCGGGCTTGGCATTTGTTCTGAGGAAGTGTATTTTATACATGAAAGCGCTCAACAATTTGCCTTTGGCTTTGTCGAATTAAAGAGCTGTGCTTTTATTCAAATTAAGTGTGGATCGTGGTTTTTACTGTGGTACTGCTATTTAGTCAATATGGAAACCCTATAAGAAAACAAGCATGAGTAAACTGGAAAGAGTACAATGGAAATATACCAAGGGTATCTATGGATGTGAAAATTTAGGTTATTATGAAATACTAAAATATCTGAACTTGTACAGTGTCTCTTACAGATGTCTAAGAGGAGATCCCATTCAGGTATATAGGGCATTTAGTGACAAGTACCTCTGGGAATGTTTGTGGTTATCAAAAAGTACTAGAGAATCATCAGACAACCTATGTATGTAGACGATTCTGCAGGAATGAGAATTGTACTAATTGGTTCTCTGACAGAGTAGCTGATGCATGGAACAGACTACCAAATTACATTAAAGCAAGTACTAGTTTAGATATTTTTAAGAACAGCCTGGATACTTATTATGGGAACAAGTGTTTTGGTATGTTGGCAAACTAGAAGGGCATTAATGCCCGTGCTTGAAATATTTGTATGTATGTATGTATGTATGTACTTTGGTATCTGCTCTGATGTCCTCATTTCTTCATCAGAGCAATAGTGTATGTCCTGCTACCTATCACAAGCACTTAATAAATAGTTAAAAAAAAAAAAATTCTTAGAATGTAATAGACCAACTTGCTTCCTGGCATCATCAGAGGTGTATCAATTTCAGCCTTCAGTTTCCTTAATAACTTAAATTTAGATATCTCCATAGAAAAATTATTTGAATGTTCAATAATTCCTAAGACACTGAATTTAATACCTTGCTGATACATTTTTGGTTGAAAGTAACAATTCAGAAAGAAATATGGTATTTATATCAACTTCAATATCTAAGTTGTTACTATCAGTGGTTCTTATTTTCGATTATGATATTTTCCATTTAGGAATATAGACTTTCTTTTGCCAAACAAAAGTAAGATCCAAGAATACATACATTTTACTAGCATTACTTTTGCATAGGACATCAGTGGCTAGTCAAGTTTTAGATATTTGACACCGACATTTCATTATTTTCTTATTGTACTAAATAAAGGCAGAGAAACATGTTTTTAGCTACTTGATATACCAATTTTGAGAGTAAAATCATTTTTGCAACATTAAGCTTTTGATCCCAAGACAACCATTTTCATCCCCACTTATGTACACTTGTATAAAACTGTGTGAATTGAAAATTGACTGAGGATCTAAGAAAAATAACGTAAACTAGAAGAAATCTGCTGTCATTCAAAAACGCTATTTATATTATATACAAAGCAGTCTTCTTAAAGACTAATGGCAAAGTAAAAATAAATACATGCATGCATATATGCATACATACATACATACATATATACATACATACATATATACATAGAAACATCTTAAAGGTTTAGCATAAAAAAGGAAGGGAAAATAAGGAAAAAACAAAATGGGCTATAAACAGTCATACCACTTTGGCATATCTTCTTCTAGAAAATTATAACTGCAATATTCAGGGTAGGAGGATATGCTCTTTCCTCAATCTCAGAGTTAGTCTATATAATTAACAGGGTGTGTCAGGGCACAGCAGGTGTACATAACTCAATCCAGCTAGTATAACAATAACTGATTATTTTTTTCTAACTTTGAGTGCCCCCATGGGAGATGACATCCTGACATGATCTTATTCATAGGTTCATAGATCATTACTAGACTTTCAGTCCAGTGGACTATTAAGGAGCCTAGTCCAAACTTCATGTTGCCTCAGACCACTGTCTAGTTAAGCAACTTGTTCAAGGTCACACATTAAGGAAAAGAAGGTTGAGTGGAACAAAACCTGTACCACAGGAGCTACAGCTCAGTGCCTCAGTCATCTGTGTATAACAACTACTGTAGGTAAAGGAGTATGAGAAAACAGTAATCTGTCAGGACTGGGAATTAAACCTAATACCATCTCCTTCTAAGGCTACTGTAAAAATCACTACGCTAAAGAACATTAGTTTCTTTCTTAGAAAGTTACTTTGTGCCTATAATGCAAATATGTTGATATGTTTGTGATCTACTCTCTCATTGTTTCAGTTGCTTTGTAACAATGGTCCATACTGGGTGTAATCATTGCCCACATACACCATGGTGCAGCTATGTTCCCTAATGTAAGACTATGTCAACATGTAAACACCATCCCCTTGTAAGACCACATTCATATCATGCTGTGCACCTAGAACATAAAAGTATAATCCCTATAATCCCCCACAATGTATTGTGCACTGTTCCTAATACTCAGTGCTGCCCTGCTCTGCATCTTCAGAATATCCATCACAGATTCTTTGAACTGAGCTGAACTAAGGTGGGCTGCCAGCCACAACTCCGAGCTGAGATACCAGATGATTAGAGGATTCTGAGCTCCCAAAAACCTATTTTATTATAAAATTATTTACTGCACTTATTGTGTTCTGCTTATTTAATACTGCATTTTAATACTGTAAACCAAACTGCAGTTTGTACTGCATTTGTCTACCTTCCCGTGCCTGTTAAAAATCATATTTTATTGCTGTTTTCACTGTTCCAAATGTTTTTTTTTTTTTTTTTGCTGGATTCACTGTTTGCAAAGTAAATGTTGCTACTTTTCACTGTTGGCAAAGCATCTGTTCTGTTTGTTCTGTTTTCCCACCAAGCAGTATTTTAAATAACCTATATGCTTGCTGTTTAAAACATTCTTTTGTGTCTCCTTGCTGTTTTTCTGCTGTTTGAAACATTTTTTAGTGTTTCAACCTAAATTAGCGTAGCTAGTAGCTGTAGCATAGTCCAGATACAGGTTTGCTGCATCTGAATCTGTTTGTTGTAGCTGTTGTATTCTGAGCACATTTCCCAAACCATCTTTGATTGGAAGAGGCCCTTCTGCACCCTTGTGAGAGAGGTGTGCTGCTTGGAACCTGTGTGGTGAAGGCTGATTGGTCTAGGGCTTGCAGTAAGCACCCTCATTGGATCTTTTGAGTGTTTTAAAAGTTTTTTTTTTTTTAAGTTTTTAGCTTCTGGTATTTAAGCACTGTATTTGAGCCAGTTTCTGTGACATCTGCAGTGGTGCAGTGGTAGCGTTGTTGCCTCACAGCAAAAGGTTCTCCCTTTCGATTCTCGGCTGGAGTGCGGGGAGTGCCTTCTGTGTGGAATCTGCATGTCCTCCCCGCGGTTGGGTGGGCGTTCGAAAGACATGCGTAACTGGGCGTGCCTTCGTTGAAGGTTGAACATCAAGTTATCACCTCGGCATTCAGGAAAATCTACTGCCAATCATTAGCAGACCGGAGTCCCGCTGTGGTGACCCCTAACCGGGAAAAGCTGAAAGACAAACATTTGAGCCAGTTTCTGCAAGTTTGTGCTTCGTGCAACATTGAGCACTGATGTGTAATTGTGCGCCATAGCCAGAGAGATAATTTTGACAGTTTTTCCCTTAACTACAGCTGTAGTACATTAGTGTTGTCCTCATCTTTTAGTACATCTCTTGATCTAAGAAGTATTGCTAGTGAGCTGTGACCTATTAAACCACCAGCCAAAAAACCCATCACAAATATACATCTACACAGCACCTCCTAGATCAGTCCTGAAATAACAGTTCTTCAAACTTAGCATTATGGACAGTTGGACTACCCTTGTTTCTTCTGCCAGCCTTGTTGACTTTGGTCTCCTGAGGCAGTGTAGCAACTGCCTCATGTACACTGACAACCCTCTACTAATAACTCAGTGTAGTACAGAGTGTGATAGATGTATCTACACCAAAAATCTTGAATCCTTACTCTCTCACACAAAACAGTAACACTGAAGAGGTTGCCCACCCACCACTACTCATGTATATAGTGCCATTATTTATACACATAGTACACATCCAACACATAAATCAACATACATGGAGGTTCTCTCAAAAAACTTACTGAAACACCAGAGACATCCAAAACAAAAGACTGCTATAACTAACACAGTTCCCACAGCACTAATGACACATAGCAACACCAGTGTCTCCCTTACCAAACCCTTAAGGTGTAACACACAAAAAACAAATGTTCCTGTCATTGGAGACTCCATAGTGAGACTCACAGATGTCCCACTACCTGGTTAGATAAGGAGAAAGTCATGGTCAGCTGCCTGTCCAGTGCAAGGATTTATCAGATCATGCATGCACTCAGGTCCCTCAGCAACAAATACCATTATGACTCTGTCATAGCTCATGTTGGAGACAGTGACCTGAGATGTACCTCACTGGACTATATGAAGAGAGACATGATTGAGCTCTTTGAGTATGTGTTCCAGGCAAGTATGTCCCTAGCCTTGAGCACATATTACCCTCACCTAGAATGATGCCACAGTATAAACAAAAATGATCGATTTCAATAATTGGCGTAGAATTAGGTGTCATTCAAAGGGGACCCAGTTTCTTTCAGCCTGGGATAACATGGTCAACAGACATTGCTGCTTTGCCAGTGATGGTTTGTACTTTGCACAACTAGGGTTTTGGCTGCTGGCAAAGGCTCTTGCCCCCTCCCATAGTATCTTTTTTAGGAAAGGTCTCAGAAACAAAATTTCTGACATGAAAATTGCCAACCTTAACAAAATAAGTGTTATGCTGCTAAATGCTAGTATTTTATACCAAAAATTGCACACCCTGGAAGCATTTCTATCACTGGAGGATGTACATGTTTGTGCAGTCACAGAAACCTGGTTCAAGGCTTCAGAGAGTACCCCGGCCTTGCCAGGCTACAATGTCTTCCACACCTTCAGACCACAAAACAAATGTGTGAGAACCAAACGAGGCAATGTTTTGATCTATATTGGAGATAAATTCACCTCCCGGTTAGTTAGACTGGACAACTCCATGGAGTTACTCCAAGTTCAGAGTACTGTGAGAAAGACCCCTATTCAAGTCATAGCTAGTTACAGATCCCCCTCCATGGATCATGATGTGCACGAGGCCTACTTGACCAAGCTGGAGTCAATCCAAATATTGCCAAATACTCTGGTCATGGGGGATTTAGATTATCCCACCATCAACTGGGAAATCTACTCTAGCCCTAACTCACTAGTGCAAAAGTTCCTTGACTTTGTTAACTTAAATGCCCTGGAACAAATTGTTCAAACCCCAACAAGAGGAACAAACATACTAGATCTGGTCGTCACTAACATAACAAACAGATGCACCACTATAACCGTCAGACCCTCATTAGTTAAATCTGACTACAAGTCAATCATCTTCAAACTGGCACTAACACCAGAACTCAAAAAGGGCAAAGTCAGACTAAAAAACTTCACCAAAGCAAACTATACCATCCTAAGGGAAGGCATAAATGCATTCCAAGCCTCACCCCAGATGGAAGTGGTAACTACACCAAGTCTTACACTAAAGCCCTGTACAATCACTTATATAAGTGTATAGATTTAGCTGTTCTAGACAGAGTCAAAGCCAGAGCCCCAAGTAAAAATAAGCCCCCCTGGTGGACATACAGCGTCAACAAACCACAACAAATGCAAAAATTTGCTGTTTAAGAAAACTAAGGTAAGGCCCCAACAATGGAAAAGCACCCCACTCAGCCTCAACAGGTATATAAGGCAACATGTCATATCATTTACTGTAAGGGTAACTTTGAGAAAAACTTAGCAATCACAGCCAAGGATAAACATAAGGACTTTTACAGCTATGTACTTAGCTTAAAAGGTAGGACCTAAGCATGTGCCAAACTAGTGACTAACAGTATTGCACCCAATGATCCCACAGAGATAGCAGACCTGCTAGTGGACAGATTTGGCAAAAATTTTATTCCTCTATCCCCTCCAAACTTATCACAAATCTTACCCCCAAATGCCCCCCCCCACCCTATATATCTTTCATTAAAGCCTTGTCTAAGGCAAAAACACAGCCTCTATGGGACCAGACGGCATCCCAGGCTATTTTCTAAACAAACTAAAACTGAACTAGCATCACCATTAAGTACCCTATTCATTACAGCCTAACCACTAGCTTTATTTCTGCAGAATGGAGAACAGAAAGAGTTATTCCCCTTCACAAAGGTGGCTTAGAAACAGACCCAGAGAATTACAGATCCATAAGTCTGACCAGCCTCATTTGTAAAGCTGCGATCCGACCAAATTCAGCTTCATAAAGGGCAGATCCTGCCTATTAAACCTGGTGGATTTCTTCAATGTGACCAGGACCATTGATGAGGGCAAATCTGTGCACACGCCTTACCTCAACTTGGCAAAGGCCTTTGACACAATCCTACACTCAGGCATTACCAATAAACTCAGCAAACTGAATATAAACCCCTTTGTTGTAAGATGGGTTGCCAACTGGCTCACAAACCAGTCACACACTATCAAAGTGGGTGACTCCACATCAACTAGTAGACCTGTCACCAACAGGGTGCCACAAGGGTCACTGGTGGGCCCCCTAATGTTTGATATATACCTCTCAGAAGTTCAGGCCAAAAGTAAGACGCTGTGGCTGACCAAGTTTGCGGATGACTGCAAACTGGGTGCAATTATTGAATCCCCAAATTATGTCAGTATACTTCAGGAGGGTCTTATGCAGACCAACAACTGGTGTCTTAGTCACAGTCTGAAAGTGAATGCAAAGAAATGCATCATCATTCCCTTCGGTAAAAGCAATGTCCTTTCACACCATCAGACTAACAACAATACACTATTTATCTACAAAGCGGTAAGAGATCTGGGATCACAAGTAGACTGCGACCTTAATTTTGACCACCATGAGTCTACTGTAGCAAGGAAGGCCTTCTACATAGCAGACTTGATTAGCAAAGGCATCATCTCTAGAGCGATATAGGTTATAACACCTCTATATTCATCACTAATCAGGCCCATAATTGAGTATAATGCCCCTTTTGGCATGTACCGTACAAAGCACCTGCAGCAATTGCAGAGACCTCAGAGATTTTTAACTGAGAAGATCAAGGGACTCCGGCACATGCCTTATACAAAATGACTAAAGTCCCTGTCACTATACTCAGTATTGTATAGACTTCTTAGGGGAGACTTATGCCTGACTTACAGAGCAATCTTCGCCCCAAACCTAATGAATTTGCTGCACATCCGTAAATCAAATGGGACTAGAGTTACCCATTCCAGGGACCTAAATATGGCCTGCGACTTGAATAAGACATGCTGGAGGGAGATATTTGCCCTCCAGTGACTGCTACATCTTTGGAATAGGTTGCCAAATCATGTGAAGCAGAGCACCTCTATGACACTCTTCAAATGGAACCTGGGCAAGTGGATGGTACACTGTAAATTCTTATCGGGGATAGTGCCCACAACCCTCCTGAACATGGACAGTTATTAATAAATACAGTCCTGGGTATTGACTAGAGTCTCTGTGGTATTACATTGGGATGAAATGGCCTCCAGGTCAGCTTGAAATGGGCTCTGAGTCGCTAGCCTAGTAATCTCCTATGATCCTATGATTGCTGTGCATTGCTCAACAGAAGGGTGTAGAAGGCTGTTCCACTGTACAACCTCACCAATGAGTGAAACTACTAAATCATGTCTAGCTGTAAATCAGAAATGGTTAGACCATGCACTGCTAATGAATTTCATCTTTTAGTCCTAAGTCTGAATTCCTTAATCTCAAACTGAAATCTGAGTAACTCCAAAAAGTAACTTATTGGTTGAACAAGCAGTGCTCCTGGATCATGTCTGACAAATATACTGGCGTGCCTCTTTGCTGTAATCCATCTGACAAATTAATACATGCATCCATAAAATACACTGTAGTGTTCCCCTGGCATGGGCAATGCCATATACTCGAGTTACGGGTCTATATCACAAAATCGAATGTTGTGAACGCCGAATACCGGAAGGCCGAACTTGGTAGTTCAAAAGTTGAGAATGTCGAAGCCACGGAAACCAGAATTCTTTCCCAGGGAAAGAATTCGGTTGGCCGTTTCTGTGGCTTTGGCATTTTCGGACCGGGTCAAGGTAAGTGTACGAACGGGTAGTGACAGACTTTAGGGTTAGGGCGTGGGTCAGGTAAGTGTGCGATAGTGACGGACTTTAGGGTTAGGGCGCGGGTCAGGTAAGTGTGCGGTAGTGATGGACTTTAGGGTTAGGGCGCGGGTCAGGTGAGTGTACGGTAGTGACGGACTTTAGGGTTAGGGCTGGGTTAATGATAGTGCATAGATAGTGGTGTATGTTAGGATTAGTGTAGGTTTTGAAGGTGTTTGGTGTGATTGTGTTATGTGTGTGTTTTTCGGAACAGCAAATTTTTTCCCTGGGAAAAAATTTGCTGTTTTGAAGTGTCGATGTTATCCGAATTTGATCTTGCAAGTTCGAACTTATGGTGTTCGACATTTTGGAAGTTCGATTTCGTGATATAGACCCTCGAGCTACAATGCTGTGTATGTTGTTTGTACTATAAAACCCCTTGTCTGAGCTTAAATTGTTCTCATTATACAGGGCAGACAGCCTGTCATATTGGGTACCCAGTCTTTAATGTGACCCCCCCCCTCCAACTGTAAACAGCACTGACATACAGGAAGCACAGAGTGTAAAGCTGTGCACCATCTATACTGCACCTCCTCATACAGGCATAGCACTTGTGGTACTGTACACATTGTTGTCCTGCTATTCACTCTCCCTCTTGTGTCTCACCCCCAAAACCATGACCTGAACTTAAAGCACTGTAAATTGAATGGAGTACATTACTTCATGATGTTCTCTTCATGTTTAGACATGCTGAGCATTAGCTGAAGACGCACAAGTCTGTGACTGAACTGTGTGTTTGTCAGCCTGGAAATCAAGTCATCGTCTGAACTAGGGCTGGTTCACAGAACAGACAATGACTCTACGTCATTGTCTAGCTATTGTTCCTTCATCAATGCAGCTAGTTCCAATATGTTTTTGTCTAGCCTGTTGACAATGGTATTCGTTCATTATCTAAGTAGTATGAAGAAGAAAACACTCCACTGGATCCACGACTAGTAAAATTTAATAGTGTAGACACAAAGATACATAAACGTTAAAAACAGGTACATTTTCATCACCAACTTCTTCAGATAAGCTAAACACACCACCACCTTAATTTAAATATCATTACAGAGTTAACCCCACCCAATGAAAGCATACATGACTTACAGTTCCTAATTGATTAATTAAATATAAGTTACTGCAACCTTCAAACTTCCCTGTCACAATCCCACTTGACACTGGTATAAAGTGCAATGTGCATAACAGTTATAAATGAATTGATATATATCAAATAAATATCAAATACATACATGTATAACCCATTCATTCATTATCTACCAGTTTTACTTTTCCTTGCCTCTGGTTACTTTGTCTGTATATATACTACCTTAGTCTTATCACAGAAGTGACAAGGTTACCTCTGAAAAAGTGGTAAAATACATCTGTCTGCATTTACAAAACAGATAAGGTTTGGCAAATTTTTGTCCCATATACAAAAAACAGTTCTATACTGAAAGATGCAGGCTAACATTAGACCTAGAAAAGCAGTCCTAAATGTCAGTCATAAAAAGAAGGAAGTATTTAAAATCACTTTCACCTATTTGTTGGCACGGTATTGGAACTGTATTTCCGATAACTGTAATATATATTTTGCATTATTTGGAGGAATAAAAAAAAAATAAAATAAAATCTAGCAAAGACAGACTTTCCACTGTGCGATACCTTAAACCTCTTGTATCAGAGACAGCATGGGATATATGCAAATTACCCTTTAAGGATATCAAGTGTTTCAGCTGAATGGCAATTCTGAATGCCCATGACTTTTTCTTTTATATTTACTTTTAAGTCTATTTATGGACAATTTCAGGCCAATAAAGCCAAACCCTCCATTATTTGGAGGAATGGAAAAAGAGAAACAGTCTCCAATTTATTTTATTTTGCAGAAGGTTGACTATCTTACCAGCTGTATGCAGTACTATGTTCAGGAAGGTCTGTTATTATTCTGAGACTTCCCAATTCATTCTGCCTGATACTCCGAAATTCCATTTTGCCAAGAACTAACACAGTGATGCTACCTTATCAAACACTGCTAGCAATGGAGTGCATATCAGTGATTTATACAGTAATAGCAAATGCAGAGAGCAAAGGTATACAAAACATCATCAAATCTATTCATGAAGAGGGCAAGTCCTTGTGCAAGCCCCATGCCTTTGTTCACTCATCCCCAGCTCTAGGATTGGAGATACATGGGAATGCAGGAACACCGGTATTGTCTCAACTCTATTTCTGCTCAATCTTCAAGTTATGAAACCCAGTCTGTGAATATGTGCAGGGGTCTTATCATCCTGCAAAACAAAAATGTTTCCAGCTATCCTGTTTCAGTATCTGAAGGCCACAAACTACATTCTAGCTTTGTTATGATCAGCTGTCATACATAATGTGCTGCTTGTAATATAGGATGGTTTTGTTGCATTTGTATTGTAAGCTCAAGTAGTTCCTTGCAGATCACGGTAGAACTAGAAATATCTTGCTACTATATATTCACTATGACTTATAGATATCAACTAATATTACTATTATTAGATTTTTCGACTTACCATAAAAAAAGTACTTGGATTTTTTTACTCAAATAATTGATTCTGCAGTGTTACATATCAGTGTCACATAAGAAGTATTAATGGAGAAACAGTTCTGAGTAACTGAATTTTCTGAGATTCCATGTTGCTATGAGAAAGTGCCTTGGCATAGCATCCTGCTCATTACATTTAGGATTTGTTACCCTTTCCGTGGTAGTATAAGATCATTGTCATATGAATTTTCTGTATTTTATTTTACCATTGAAATAGAAGAAATATTTTCCCTTTGAGCAGTATATCAATGCTGCTAAACCTTCCCCAGAATAAATTAACAACTGAGGAAGAGATCTACAGCTGTATGTTTAAAAGCAAAAATTTGATTAAAAATATCTGCTTGTTTTCACTAAGTATCAGATGAAAAAGTTCCCTGACCCAGATTCCCATATACAGTAAACTCTCAGTTAACCTGCACCCATGGGGATTGGTAGATGCCGGATAACTGTAGTTTCTGGTTGCTTGAGACTTACTATTAAAAACAGATCTAATACTTAACCCTATACTATTTGTTTGGTTTGACTTGTTCTCAGATTGTGGAGAGAGGGAATGTATTCCTATTTTCCTTTTTAAAACTCTAAAGCTATAAAAACATAAGGTATATTTCTGCGAGGGGGAAACAGAAAGTGCAACACATGAAAATTGTACTGTATTTCTTCAATATTTTTTGCCAGTTGCTTGAGAGTGCCAGTTGCCTGAATTCTGGTTACCTGAGAGTTTACTATAGGTGATACTCAGAAGGATGTGCTATTTCATACAGTCTCAGTTAACTACTGAAACAGAAAGCTATGCAATATGCACATTCTGGTACATTGCCGAATAGGTCAATTTAGCATTACACCATTATAATGGTCAAGTCTGGATACACTCTGATGGAACTTCTCAATGTTCTCTTAATTCTCTTATCTGCTGAAGAACATTTGTTGATTAAGGTTTTCTTCCATGAAGAATAGAGACAGACCAGAAATCCATTCAAAGGCCAAAACTTAGGTGGCTCTGCCTGTTCTGTAGCCATGGAACGTAGGACAGAATCTGCACTCACTGAAAGGCTCCACTTGATGTTTCATGGAAGCAGAATTGGTGATTCCATCTAGATTCTATTGATCATGGAATACAATTCCATGAGTAGTGGAATTTTGTTTCCTGATTAATTCCTGGCTCTCTCCAATGTCTTCCAGACTCCCAAAAATGACAATTGTCCATAAGAAAGAGTGCTATTCATGTAATGCTAATACTTTAGCACCCATTTAGCTGATGTCTAGTTTCCTAGCCACAAAATAAATTAAAAAATTCAGGTATCACTTAAGGATTCTGTTTCCAGCAGGGGTACTATGGGATTCCACATGTGCTCTAAATCCACATAGTCTGTTTCTTGGTGGTCTTATGGCAGCAGTCCAGTAATATTTCAGACCCTAACTGAGGTGAAAGGTTACCCATTTTATTTCTCACTCTTCTCCATGCAAAATATAATTACATCTTTCTACTCAGTTGAGTGGTCTACATGAACTCATTGCATCATTGTATGCACACTGTCTGTTTGCCTAGCCACTATGCGTGCACAGATGTACCACTAATGAAATGTTCCCCTTTAGAATTAGAATTTTACATTTTTATTGACAATAAATGTTCCCCTTTAGAATTAGAATTTTACCTTTTTATTGACAATAAGATTTGACCAATTCTGAGACATCTCAGGTTTGGAGTTGATGTCTCTCAGGAGTTCCTAGATGTCAGTGCATTTGACACCATCAGGAGAGCATTGCTTGAATGTTAATGAGGGGATCTACAGATTATTGTATCAGGTAACCTGCAGGTAGTCTGATAGACTATGCTGTTTATTTATGCCAATATTCATTCAGAAAAAGGTCTGGAATGAGAGGCTCCAAACTGCGTTTAAATCATCTAAACACATTTGTGTTGATTACAAATGAGGATTATTACTCTGATTCTCACCAATCCTTCTCTGAAACAGGGTAACTAGTTTTGTTTTTTAATTCCATGACATTGTGGTCATTATGCAAATCCAGTTCATAAAAAAGTAACTAGTGTCATGCAAAATACTAGCACACTAAGTGAAGACTACGATCTTGAGCTCTTAGGTACAGTAAATATAATAAATGATCATATAGCAGGAGTGACAATATTTCAGCAAGTCAGATACATGCAGAATTACGCCTATAAGGACCACTGACTGCTGTGATATCCAAACAAGCTGCTGACAGGTGTTTTGTGTGATCATCCATACTTACATACTTATGATTGTTTGGAATTATCATCCCAGTTAGTTTCTTTTAGTGTTTTTGTAGGTGCTCATGGTTGCTGTAGGTAAGTTCAGTACCATCTAGACAGTGTTCAGCCTTCCACTGACAGATTCAATACTGTCTCTGCATGTTCGTTTTAAGAAGAGAATTGCTTTCCACTTCCTCTTCAGTGGAATTTTCTAGAGTAATTAATATGCAGAAAAGGCATCTATAGCACCCAGACCTCTGAATCTACTGCCAGAAGTTTCACCTGGAACTACCTTTGTCCTTGCAACTTGGTTTAAGAAGATCATAGCATCCTCAACCGATGTAAAACATCATCCATTGGTAGACAGTTACAGAAACAATCTAAAAAAAAGACTTTCCTACATCAGAATGAAATTTGTGTCATGTAATATGGTCAGAAATATTTCTGTCATTAAACAGTTAACAAAACAAGAGCTGAAATGAAAGCAAAAAAAAAAAAAAAAACAACAAAAAAAAAAATTATCAAAAATCAGAGCTCAGTTCCTCTTCTTCCAGCATTCCAACACCAGCTCTGATTTGTTTGTTTCTACAACTGCTTTGCAAATATACAATGTGCAATGGGTAAAGGTATCGTAATAACAATTATAGGAAGCCTTTTTTAAAAGAACTAGCAAAAACAAAGATTTGAACTGTAGCCCTACAACTTTCCTACAATTTTGGTTGTAAATCTTTTTTTTTCAGCAACCTTAGTCCAGGTCCATATCATAGATCTCACGAGGGCCAATGCTTACTTAGCTGACAGTGTGGTGCAATATTTACATTAATAAACTTTGAACAATTTAGGGGCTGTATCCCTGGGTTTGAGTCTAGTTACTTGAAGAATATATCAATAACAATAAGACAGTTTGTCAGACAAAGCTTCCACGTCAACCCTAAAAACAGGCATTTTGGGCTGTTGTGTAACTATACACACCATATGACTTTCTCCCCTTCTGACTTTCCTTTGGCTGTAACACAGTACAGATGTTACTGATTGTGAGTATATTGTAGCTTTCTGTCCATTTTCCACTTCTGACAAGTCAAATATTTTTGATGGGATTTACAGTGTTGTCTTCATACTTCATACTTCACACAACTCATCATGGCTGCTAGCAGCTGAACTCCAAATTTAAGTCTCTTAACACATACTTTCTCTTTATTCAGTATTCTCTGCAGAGTCTGTTTATTCTTAGAAGAACTGGAAGGTTAAGAACTCAGCTACCACAACCCCCTTTCTGTAGTTAAAGATATTAACCACTAGATGGCAGTCTAGTCTCTCTAACATTAAACATGAAACGAGCAATATGCCTGCAGGCTTGAACATTTCATTGTACACAATAACATTTATCATTCCTTTACAGAGGCGCATGCATTCTTTAGCTTAGAAATTATGTTTTCTGTAATGTTCTAGGTTTTCTGAGAGGCAAAATAATAAGACAAATGCAGTTAGAATGCGAAATATCCAGAGGCACTCAAGCTGTCTTAGAAGGCTATTTGGCTCATGGATTCTAGTAAGGTACAGCTGAAATTCTGCATCTATGTCAGAAACCCAGCTGCATAACTTTGTGTGTGTAACACTGTATTACATTTTCTCTTTTATTACAGTCTAGTATTAGAAGTATAAAGTGAATTATTACATCAACTGTGAAAAGGAGAGAAGCTACAGCAAGACTTGAACCAAGAAAACACCTGCAGTTCTGTAGCTGACATGTCAGAAGAACAAGTGCTAATGGCAGATAGATGTCATGAGTGCCTATGCAGATAGCATGGTGGAGACATCACTGATTTCTAGCAGAACAGAAGACCTTAGCTGCATGTTCCTCTTGTCACAAAAACATAGACAGGAATCACAGCTGAAGCAGAAAAAATGTTCCCCCAGAGAATAAAAAGCTTAACCAAACTGATACCGGGAACGCTGAATATTACAAAGGAATAAGTGCATTTTCAGCTGAGCTCATGCTGATGTCAGTTCAGCACAGACCTCTTTTACAAATTAAGTGGTTATCCATTAGGTTGCCATGGATATGTAAAACCAGAGATGAGTAGCTCTACATTCCTAAGTGTATAAATGTTTGTGTATGGTGGGGCTAAAGCACATTTATTGGCTTTGCTCAAGAAAGTTAAAGTTGCTGCAGGGATAAAGAACACTCTCTGGGTTTGTTCAAAACCTTTTAATCAGTATTTAAATCTGGAGTGCACTTTCACAGACCTTGGAATTTTGGACCTTGAGTAAAGTAATAACACATTTGTCTTTACACTTGCTTTTAATATTTTAACTCAAGGGGTGCTTAACATAATGCCATTTAACAGCTGCAAAAATATGTTTGCCCTTGTGAAGTTTATTCACAGACAACAGCTGCAACATCTGTTTTCAATGTCCAGCCTTGCAGCACATCTTGAATATTCATGCAGAGAAACTGAAAGGCAGAAATTTCAGCATAACACAATTCATTTATTAACTATTTTAGTAGAGTTATACATGAGCTGTCTTCACCCATGACCCAGGCACAAAGGTTCAGAACTATACAGCTGTTTTTTGTTTTCTTGGTAACATGGCTCAAACAATACTACTGTCCAGGCAGCACTACTACAAAGTTTAACAGTACTACACAGTACAACACAACTGGTATTGGAACAGCATCATGGCATACAGGGATAAAGCTCTAATTGTAGCCCTGGTGACCTGGCTTCAATTAGCATCTCAGGTGGCAAGGAAGGCTAGGCATGCCCATCCCAGAGGGACAGAGTGTATTGGCATTCCCCATGGGGAATGTGGCCCATAAAGGGGAGTAGCCTTCTATGTAAGAGCAAATGCAGGGGAGGGGGATACTAAGGAGGAGGTCATAAATGAAAAAATTCCACAGTAGAAGAAGTCAACGGCATGACCCCCCCCCCCAGGATGTCCTTAAGTCATGCACCAATGCCAGCCTTAGAAAGAAATAGTCCGGAGGCTGGTTGACGTGGCAAATTATGCAGGATCTGAGTTCACCAGAAAGAACTAAGCACAGAGGAAACAAAAAAAGAAGAAAAAGGAATTGTAGCTGGGTTTTATAGTTCAGACATTCACAACTGTATTATGGATAAACAGAGGAAAACAGCCGATCTGATGTTATCATTCTTCACATATTTCTTGACGGTGGGTTCGGTTCCAAACCTCTGAACTGACTCGGCCGTTATTCCAACTCACAGCTTCCAAAAACTGTTGAGGTCAACTCTAACCATAATGCTTGTTTGCAAATTACCTCAGATCTTGTTTGCTGTTTCAAAGCGCCAGACACGTCAGCTCCTTAGCTCTCGGGTGACAGCAGTTTCACTTCTGTAAGTTTCTTCTTTTTCTAGATAATTATCATTCATCTAAATAATTCGTATTATTCTTCTACCCGCGTCTCCTTTTTGACTTTATGATGTGTGTGTGTGATCCCCTTTATCTTACCTTTAGGTAATTCTTACATACCATTGTTAATACATCTACCTTTTACTGTTCAGGTATTCTTTGTGTACCATTGCTGGTACTTAGTTGCTTCTTTCCTTCTTTATAAGTAAAAAAAAAAAAAAAAGTAGTGTTAGCAGTATCATTGCATTTTTTTTCTGTGTGTGAGTATTTGTGTACCTGTGAGTTTTTGTTATGGGGGACAAGCCAGGTAAAGGCACCTCGGGCTTTAAGAGGTGTCTTAAGTGTGATAGAAAGATACCCAACTCTGACAGACATACGCTATATGTGTATTATCTTGGGGCTGTACACTTACAGGAAAACTGTGCCATATGTTGCAGTTTCAGCCATAGGGCACTAGTCGACCATAATTAAAACTCATTCTGAAGGGTCTATTGAAATCTGAGTTTGAAGTGTCCTTATCAGGATCTCGAACAGAGGCCAGTGCACCCTCTACTTCTTTCTCTTCTTCCAGAAAGTGGGAGAAGTCAAAAAAAGAAACCTCATTCAGTTCTGACTGCATCCTCATAACCATCAGCAAAAATGTCTACATCCGCTACAGTCCTGAAAGTATCTTCGGTACTGGCAAATCAGGAATCTCAATCCTCGATGCCATTGGTGCCAGCTTCTGCACCATCTTCCTTGGCACTGACCACAGCTATAGATCCCTCCTCCATGACACTAATGGTCCAGGAACTGAAGGAGTTTTCCTTTAAACAACTACCATGGACCTGATATTCTCCTTTGATAGAGCCCTTTGTGGATCGCCCTCTTAAGTCCATTCTTGGAGAGACACTCTCCCAGATCTCCTTCCATTTCCTCTACTGATCCATCAGGAGTATTAACTGAATCAGATATAATAAGAATGGTGAACCAGCTCCTTGTGACAAGGGGATTGCCTTCAATGTCAGTTCCTAGTGCCCTTGCTGCTGGAACCATGTTCACTTCCACCCTGGTTCTTCTCCCTCCTCTGACTCCCACTGAGACGTTGGAGCCCCTACTGTCAACAGTCCCATCTTTGCCTGGTTCGATACTGGACAGAGCTCCTTCTCTGACACTGATAGCTACCCTGAGTGCTTCTGGTGTGTCAGATCTCAAGACCTCCCAGAACCGTAGCTTCATTGCGAGTTCTAAGGGGATGGTTTCATCTTCAGCTTTTTTTGAGCCATCCATGCCCTTCAGTGCTTTTGCATTCATAAGCTCGGCCCCAACTTTGGCCTCAGAGGAGGCTTCCTTGGTGCGGGTTGGGACCATGGTTCTGAAGGAGTCAGTTTTGGTTCTGGGCTCCCATCCCTCTATGAGGGGCCTGCCTTCCAGGCCATGGAGAGGGCATTGTCCATTGCAGGCAGTCAGTCGTTGCCTACCCAGACAAACCAGATAGCTGGTCTTTCCCCTCAACTGGAGCATCCTCCAGCCTCTTCTCTGGGACAGAGGGCACAGAAGGCTCAGAATCTAACCACTGTGGTTATGTCCTCTTTGGATACCTGTCCAGGGCATCCCACTGAAGAGGTTCCTGTGAAGAGAAAGTGCAAGAGGAAGCACTTGGACTCCCCTGAAGAGTCTTTCATGGAAGATACTGATTTCAATGAAGGGGAAGGTTCCCCCAAGTCTCCCCCTGATAATGTTTCCTTCAGGGACATCCTAGAGATCCTGAAACAGATGGGCAGCTGTACTTCCTTCCAACTTTCCTCAGAAGAATCATTATACCTTGAGGCCTTTCATGCCCAACCCTCCACCTCTTGGATTTCTCTGCCTACGGACAATCTCATTAAATTGATTGCTCAGCAGGCATGGAAGTTGCCTAATTCTATCGAGCCAACCCCTAAGAGACCAGACCGCATATTGTCAGCCCCTATGGATCAACAGCACTGGGCTAAGAGAATTCCAGTAGATGCCATGGTTGTACTGGCAGCCACTAAGTAAGAACTTGCTGACTAAAGTCCCACTATCCATCCTCCTAATAAAGAATCTAGGACTATGGATATATTTGTGAAGCACATATATGCTTCATCAACCTTTGCCCTTACGTCCTTGAATTACATGGCACATTTTACCAGGTTGCAATGGGATCTGATTAAGGAACTGTAAGATACTCTGTCAGAGTTTGAGACAAAGTCACTTCTCAACTCACCACCTTTGAATCGATCTCCAACTCGTCCATGAGGGTAATTGCTCACAATGCTGAAGGGATGATGAGAGCTGCGGGTTCAGGCGTAGCCATAAGGAGACATGACTGTATGCACTTATGTGACTTTGCGGAGTCATTTAAGTCTTCTTTTGTCCATACTACATTTGACAGAACATCCCTATTTAGTCCCAAAGTTAAGGAGACTCTAGCCACATTTAAGAAAGTTGGAAAGACTCTTTCTGCCATAGGCGTATGCTTTTCCACTCCCCAGCGGCCTTATTCCAAGCACGAGCAGAGTAGCAGGCTATGGTTCAAAAAGTCCAAAGGGCCTTTCCAAGATGCACATGGCAATGACTTCTCCCAGGCCAGAGGGGGAAGTAATAATGGAAGACGTTGAAGAAGAGACAGAGGTGGCCCACAGAATCAGGGTTCCAGAGATTCTTTCTCTGGGAATTCCTATCAGTGTTCCTGAAAGAAGGCCTGATTGCCATCCTTTGGAGGTAGTCACGGGGTGATTATCCCTACACCAACATGCCTGGCTAAGTATAACAAGGGACCTCTGTGTGCAGAGGATTATAACCAGAGGATACAATATCCCTTTTTTAGTGCAACCAAAGGCTACAATCAAAATCCCAGATGTTCCACCCAGTCACAGGGAAGCAGCAGTCTCAGAAATTCAAAACCTGCTTGATAAAAGAGTCATCCAAACAGTCCCCCCAGACCAGATAGGATCTGGAATTTACTCAAAGTTCTTTTTAGTGCCAAAGAAGCGAGAAGACTGTAGACCAATCTTGGATTTCAGCAGACTGAACAAATCAGTTCGGCAAACCAAATTTTGGATGGTCACAGTTCAGTCTATTTTTCTCTTTCTGGGAAAAGATGATTGGATGTGCTCTATAGATCTTTGGGCCACAACTCCGGACCTTCTGTCCCACCCAGATGGCTTGGTTCACCCGAATCTACACAACCTCAAGCTTACTGCATGGTTTCTACAATTCCCATGATCACCAGGTAGTCTTCTCTGTTCACCAGCTCAAATAATTGTTATGGCTAGTCACAAACCCTTGACAAGAAAGTTGTACCTCAGCAAATGGCACAAATGTTTCACATGGACATCTAAGTTTAATACTGACCCATATTCAGCTCCAGTCAATAAGGTTCTAGAGTTCTTGACATCAATTTTTGAAGCAGGAGCCTAAGCATCTACCATTCAAGTGCATCCGGCTGCCATCATTAATTTTCACTTGGGTCTGAATGGCTCATTCTTAATGCCCCATAAGCTTTGCAAAGCCTTTTTGAAGGGATCTATGATGCTCAGACATCCATATAAGGAACCATCTGCTCCATGGGACATAAATTTAGTTCTCCAATCCCTAGTTTATCCCCCCTTTGAATCTCCAGACAAATGTGATCTAAAATTCCTGTCTTGGAAAACCTTATTTCTGGTAGCCATCACCTCATCCAGGAGAATTTCAGAGCTTCAAGCTTTATCCTGTAAACCTCCTTATATAATCTTTCATAAAGACAGGGTTTCCTTGAGAACTAACCCTTCCTTTCTGCTTAGAGTAGTTTCTGAAACCAATCTGAACCAGACTATGCAACTTCTGGCCTTCTTCCCAAATTTCTCTGACAAGGGCAAATAGTACCTGCATTTATTGGATGACCATAGACAACTCAGTTTCTATTTGCACAGGACAAAAGAATTCAGAAAATCAGAGCGATTGTTTGTTTCCTTTTCTTCCATGGCAAGAGGGAAACCCAGTTTCCAAAGTTAGTCTAGCTACATAGCTAAAGGGCTATATTTCCTTTGTCTATAGCAACAGAGATATACCGCTTCAAAGGCCTATTAAGGCACACTCCACCAGAGTAGTAGCCATATCTGCAGTTTTTCACTCTAGGGTCTCCTTAGACAATATTTGTGTAGCGGCTACATAGTCTTCTCCACATACCTTTATTACTCATTAGAAATTGGATCTGGGAAGGGCTTCCTTCAGCTAAATAGTCCTATAGAATGTTCTTCATTGACACCTCCCAAGATTCAGATTGCTGGGCATTCTGTCCCACTGTCAAAGAATATGTGAAGATTGACAACATCAAATAAAGAAGTTATGTCTTACCATAACATTCCATCTGTGTTGTCGATCTTCACATATCCTTGACATACCCACCCTCCTTCTCCCTGTCCCATAAGTTTATTGTGGATCAAATTTCCTCTATGATATGGGTCCTCTTCATTAGATTCAGATAAGGCCTGTCTTCTTTTTCTCCACATATAGTTGTTATCTGTCACTTTTTTATGCAAACTTGATCTGAGGTAATTTGTAGAGTAGCATTATGGATAGAGCTGGGCTTGAGAGTTTCTGGAATAATGGCCGAGTAGGTTTCGAGGTTCGAAACCAAACCCTCTTGCAAGGATATGTGAAGATCGACAACACAGATGGAACATTATGGTAAGATATAACTTCTCTTTTTGTGCCAGACTGTATTGCCAATACAAGACAGAAAGTATTGATGGCAAACCCACAGTACCTGACGATGAAAAGCAAGCCATATATGTATACAAACACATTTGCACAAATACACAGGCAGACACACATACATACACACACACACACTCACACACAAACACACACACACACACACACACACACACACACAGACACACACACACACACATACACACACACACACACACACATACATGCACACACACTCTGGTGTGTGTACTGTGCGCACACCCAACAATATACATCAAAATCAAGGCTCAGACACTTTTATCTCCCCCTCCTCCACCTATTGCAAGTTCCTCAATTGCCCGTCCACTGCTCAACTACACTATTTTTCCTTGAATGGTCTCAGTATTATCTTGCAGGCTTGGGACTACACCAGTGCATGGTTGGGAAGGGGAAGGAGAGAGGAACAGAAAGGAGCAGCCAGCAGCAATAAGTATGTATTCCTGTATGCCAGTGGATTTTTGTAAGACCTAACTGTCTTTTAACATAATCAAGGCAATATTAAAATGGCCCATCATAATCTGTAAAATGTTGACAATCATAAGTACTATTTATCTTTATTGATAACTGTCCCATGACAGACTGTACTGAGGAAATGGCAATGACGGAGCCGATTGTCATGACTTTTCCTTCTAAAAAATAAGTGACAACAAAGCAATTAACAGGTAAAGAAAACTGTGCCATATTTAAAACATGGTTCTACATAAGAAGATGCCCTGCCCAGGGTGCCTCCCATGTGGTATTGTCTGGCCTTCTCATTCATCATCAGGTTTGGCTGAGGGTCTCAGAACCTTGAATCCATACCAGTGCAGACCTACTCTGCCTCTGATCAAGGACTACTGTCTCTCTTAAGTAAAGGACCTTTTCCCAACAAAGTACTTTCCAGACAAACATGGAATGCTGCTACAAAGAAGAGAGCATGTTACCATGCCTGTTCCTTCTTAATGCACTTGTATGTACATCAAGCTTGATTTTTCTGAGAGACAGCATCATAAAAACAATCCCAGCCCAGAGATGTTGATGATAAAACAAGGAAAGATTGTACTCCCGCCCCGAGATAAGTGACAGTATGCTTCTGCCTGCTTTATCTTTCCTTCTCCTTGTCCAGTTCTTTGGGTACACAGACTTCATTTGCAAACCCAGATACATGGCATTGTAGTTACTAATCTTACCATTATGACACAAGCTGTGTTTTCATCCTCATAATGTCAGTAATAGGATTGTTACATGCTATTACAGATTTCATTATGAGCTGTAATATTTACTTCTCCATAGAGAAAATAAATTAATCTTTCATGTCAAGGATAAAATAAGTGATCTAGTTGGATATATTTGATTTCTAAGAATAACTTCACTATTTTGAAATTTAATTGATTGTACTTCAAGCATCTATTAGCATGAGAGTTAGCTCATGTTTCCTTTTTTCCACTATGCATGTATGTTAATCTCTTTTATGTCATTGTGTGCCACCGGTGCCGCAGTGTATGGTGGTAAACATTGTGGCAGCATCTAGTTCTTCCTTTCCCTCAGCACAATACTTCATGTAATTATTAATGCATGAAAGACTGGTATCCATGATCTCCACTATTCTGCAACACTTTTAATGCTTCTGCTATCCACATCCATTTTTGAATCTGTCATATAAATATAGTCAGTATGTTATATGCTCCCTGTAGTTTTCTGGCATGTGGCATTGAGAGAATATAAATGACTCTTAAACCACTATTAAAATGTTGTCAAAACTGTTGGCTGTAGAAGCTTGTTTTAGGAAAAACAAGATCTGCAGATCTCTTTTCCTCCATCAAAAATATTATATTCAAGGAAAAATAAAAGGAAAATGTACATTGTTATGGTAGCATTCATCACCATGGATATTACAGAAGTTCTCAACTGCATCGTACTCATACAATTATACTTTCTAAAATATTTCTTAAAATAGCATAAGCTGAAATATATATATATATATAAAAAAACAACAAGGAACATTATTATATTAAACACAAAAGATGCATCCAAAAATATACGTTTGCAAATTTTTAGAGCAGACAGCTGGTAAATATGTGTTTTCAAATAAATATTAGGAAAAGTAAGACATGGGGTGAGATCAGTGGCCCCCCCCATCTTCCTTCCTCCTAAGAAATTACAGAGTGAAATGCTGGCAACGTACGCACCGTAGGTATATTCTGTACGTAGGCCATTGTTGGTTATAATTAAAACAAAAGAACTGATACTCTTCAAAATTAGGGAAAAGGAGCATTTAAACATCAAATAAACATGCATAATCCTAAAATTTCACAGTTAATACTCATAAGTAAGTATTGTGCTTGTAGTTAATACAGTATTAATAATGCAGTATCACCTACCTACAAAGTTTTGGAATGCTAAAAATTATTTTAAGCATATATCATGCATCTACATTTGTCACTTGCCTTAGTGATACACACCATCCCCCGGATTTTCAAAAGCTTACAAGGCGTGCAAGATGAGTGCAGAAGCTCACGCAGGCGATATGTCTGCCGTGCGATCCAGGAACAGCTGGCAGGGAGGTGCACGAGAGCTTCAGCACTAATCCTGCACGGACTAAGCCCTGGTATGCAAATCACCTCATTTGCAGGAGAAATCCATGCATATGAGGTGATTTTGCAATCCAGGAAGCTTGCAATAGTCCGTGCAAGACTAGTGCAATCTGCAGAAATGTACTCGGTTAGTAACCGAGTACATTACTGCAAATTCCAAAATGGAGCTATAACAGCTCCAAATAAAGGCTGCATATCATTGAGGAAGCATGCCAATGGCCAAGTATAAGGCCATTGGCATTGGAAACTGTTTAAAAAATAAAACAATCAACTTTTATTTTTTTTTCACTGATTTCAGCTGTTTAAGCATAGGGCAGCGGCGCGAAAATAGGATTAGGGGGAAAATAAGAAAATAAACTTAAAATGAGCATTCTAACTAAAATCAGTATTCTGCCATGCAAGTCAATGGCAGGCAGAAGACAACCTGGCCAATGAGTAGTGGTTGCTAAGGGGTGAGGCTCAGTGTGGGACATGTAACTATGCATTAGCAGGCAATCCTATGCAAATGAGGGGAAGAGTAGTGAATCCCAGATTTCCCCAGTGTGTGAGGCAGGTCCCAAGAGTGTAAGAGTAGAAATAGCTGGGTGCAAGACTAGGATATAGGTGACATCATGGGGGTGTGTGTCAGGCATACTGTAAGTGGATTGGAGCCCTGTGGCTCGGGACTGCTCCTAGCTTAGCACAGCTAAGATAGAGGTGTGTCCAAACTGCCTAGCACTCTTTACAAAGTGTAAGCGGGTGTGCACGCCGCGCACCAGGTTTTTCAGGAAGAAAAAGGAAGTTAAACCAGGAAATAGCAGCTCTGTGCACATTTGAGAACTCCGTTTGCGCAGTGCACACACAGGTTTAAACAGGGAGGCAATGGGAAGGGAAAACAGCAGTAGGAAGGTAATCAAGGAGAACTAGCATAGCTGGCAGGTGAAATGTATCATAATCAGCCAATTACACAGGCAGCAGCCCAGCCCAGCACACCACTGTAAACTATGCAAACACCTTTCCCCCTTGTTTTTCCCAAAACCTCTGCACCACTGGTGTATACAGATGGGGAAATTTTATAAAACGAAAGCAAGAGAAAAATGTTAGGGGCTGCTTTTGCTATCATAAACCAGCATGTGCAAGAGGCTGAGGGTGGTGAGGATGTGAATGCTGCTGAGCAACCCACAGTGAGGAGACGGAGAAGAGTGTACAGACTCAGGGTAACCTACCCAACGCTACATGAGCTCAAGAAAGTGGAGCGCTATAGGGTGGACAGGGACCTCCTACAGCAAATTGTTGAGCTGTGCCGGCCACGCCTCACACACAGGACTAACAGAGGGAACCCATCCCAGTGGATACCAAGGTATGTGTAGGCCTAAGAATACTAGCTACAGGTACCTTCCAAAGGCCAACTGGGGATATGATGGGGATTTCACAGGCATCAGCATCCAGGGTACTCCACCAGTACCTGGATGCCATGTCGGTGAGCATGTATATTTCTCCATCACCCGTGAGGCATTGGCCAGCAACATGCGTCTCTTCCACCAAATAGCAGAATACCCTAAGGTAGTGGGTGCAATAGACTGCATGCTCATATGCATGAAAGCACCACCAGGTGAGCGGGGTAGGGTCTACATCAGCCGCAAGGGCTTCCCTTCCATCAACTGCCAGGTCATGTGCGATGCCCAGGGCATAATAATGAATGTGTGTGCTGGCTGCCCTGGAAGCTACCATGATTCCCACATCTGACATCTGATGCAGCTGTACCAGACATTTGCCAATGGGGACATCCCACATGGTCACCTAGTGGAGGATGCTGGATATGCACTGGAGCCATGGCTGATGACACCCATCAGAAATGCACACACACCTGAACAAGAACTCCATAATAAGGCACACGCACAAACACAAATCATAATAGAGCATGTGTTTGGGATGCTCAAGTCATGGTTCCGGTGCCTGGACACATCCGGTGGAGCCTTGCAGTACTCACCAACTACATGTACCTAAATTGTCCTTGTATGTGCCATGCTACACAATATGATCCAGCGGAAACAGCTGCAGCAGGAACAGCACGGGGCAGGGCCACAAAGCCCCCCACCAGTGCCAAGGCCTGCACAGGCACAGAGTGACTTGGGAGAGGAACAACCTGAGCCTGCCCCAGTAGGCAGAAGGAGGCGTGCCCAGTATGCTCTGGTCATGGCAAAGAGGCAATGCATAGCACAAGCACTAACACAGTAGGGACTCAGGGAATGACACCTCTCTCTGACTCGCACATACAGTAAAAGGGATGCCAAACATGACACTACCTGTGCTCAACCATATATAGGGAGTGTACTATGTGCATCTGACATAGGCACCCCTGTAGCACCACCCTCAATACTGGAACACCCACAAGGTAAGTGACTCACACATGCCAGTTGGGGGGCACATACTCAATAACAGTCACAACCAGCAGGATAGGTGTAGACAAACACAAACAAATACTGTACTATGGCCTCTGAATGAGCACTATGGGTAACCCCTTCCCCAGGCCTACACAGACAGACTACAGCAGGCCAGGCAGTTGGATGTAAGATGTGAAGGCAGTATCATGACAAGCCTGCTGAGGTCATCCAATGTGAAATACACCTTTGGGAGAGCTGTAGCTCAATAATCCCCATGGTACATCCCATAACTGTGTACTGCTGTAGTGATAAACTTGTTAGGTAGTAGTTCTAACAACAGACTTGGCAACTGTGTGTGTGTTTGTGTGCGTGTCTCTCTGTCTCTGACTGTGTAGAGAGAAATGCTTTTTAGGCTACTCACCCTCTGTACAATTAATATACTCAACTTTGGCAAGGCTGCTGATGTCACTCACCTAGCTATACACCTCTGGGAATGTCATAGGCCAGTAATCTCTGTGGCGCATCCTGTACTGCTGTAGTGTGATAAAGTAGTTAGGTAGGTGTTCTAACCCAAGACCTGGTAACTGTATGTGAATCTGTGTGTGTGTGTGTGCCTGCCTGAGTAGAGAGCAATGCTTTTTAGCCTACTCACACTTTGTAAAATTCATATACTCAACTTTGGCAAGGCTGCTGATGTCACTAACCTGGCAATACACCTCTTGGAAAGACATAGCCCAATAATATCCGTAGTGCATCCTGTAACTGCGTACTGCTGTAGTGTGATACAGCAGTTAGGTAGGTGTTTTAACCCCAGACCTGGCAACTGTTTATGTGTGTGTTGGTGTATGAGTCTGTGTGTCTCTGACTGAGTAGAGAGCAATGCTTTTTAGGCCACTCACACTCCATACAATTCATATATTCAACTTAAGCAAGGCTGCTGATGTCACTCACCTGGAAATACAACTCTGGGAAAATAATTGCCTAGTAATCTCTGTAGCGCGTCCTGTAACTGCATACTGCTGTAGTGTGATAAAGTAGTTAGGTAGGTATTCTAACCCCAGACTTGGCAGCTATGTGTGTGTGTGTGTGTGTGTGTGTGTGTGTGTGTGTGTGTGTGTGTGTGTGTGTGTGTGTGTGTGTGTGTGTGTGTGAATCTGTGTGTCTTTGTGTCTCTGTCTGTCTGTGACTGAGTAGCGAACAATGCTTTTTAGGTTACTCACACTCCTTAGAATTCATATACTCAACTTTGGCAAGGCTGCTGATGTCACTCACCTAGAAATACTCCTGTGGGAAAGTCATAGCTCAGTAATCTCTGTAGCACATCCTGCAACTGTGTACTGCTGTAGTGTGATTTAGAACTGTGGTAGGGTTCCATCTCCACCCATGGTAGTTCTGGATGTTGTGTGTGTGTCGCAATGTCTGAGTATGGAGTAATGCATCATAGGCTACTCACGCGCACTACATTTCAAATGCCCTACTTTGCCAATCCTGCTGATGTCATTCATTGTGAAGTACAACTTTGGGGAGAAAGTTCTTTAGTATTCCCTGTGGTGTGGCCTACAACTTCTCCATGCTGTAGTGTGATATAGACCTTGGTCAGGGGTTCTATACCCACACATGTCAGTTGTGGATGTTTTGTGTGTGTCTCACTGTCTGTGTAGGGAGCAATGCATTTTAGGCTAGTCACTTGCATTACAGTTGAAATGCCCTACTTTGGTAATCCTGCTGATGTCATTCACTGTGAAATACACCTTTGGGGAAAAAGTACTTCAGTAATGTCCATGGCGTGTACTGAAACTGTATAGTGTTGTAGTGTACTAAACTAGTTAGGAAGGGGTTCTTCTCCCAGACATGACAGGTGTGTACGTTTGTAACTCGTATCCTGTGTAGAGGTGAGTGTGTGACACCTGTGGGCAAGGTGAAGGGGTTTTTGCTTATTTCTTTTATGGTGGCCCTACTTTAGATCACAATGTCAACCATACAGAGATAACAGATGTAAATTAGCTGGGAGGCTGGGGTGCAAAGCCATACCCATACATGTGACATCAAGGCCAGCCAATTCAAGTTAGCAACCCCACTATTACCCAGAGCATACACTCAACCCATGTGTCATACGAAGACACATGCCTAGGCAGCAGCCAATATGTGGGTAGTACACTGCATATTGGCCACTAATAGTAACTATGCAGTGATAGCAGTGGGCTACAGAGGGCATGTCACCCTGCCCATGTGTCCAATATGCACATACATGCAGACAGTGCACCTCTGCCATGTTCCCCAATGGACACCTGGACCACCTGTGGTGCCTTCACATGTGACTCACAATGGACATACCATGCCTGACAACATGCCCTGTATGGACAGATGACACTGACATCAGGGAATGCTGTTGGCATGCCATAAATGTAGGTGAAGGGTAACCTGCTGCCCATTACCAGTTCCTGCCACAGGTGGGCAAGACTGGCACATCTGATGATAATCTGTGTTCAAAACATGGGCCAGACACCCCAGGTACAGTTCCACATGTCACTGTACATGCATGTGGGAGGTGTGCTGATCCCAGACACCATCCATGTCATGGACTAAGGAACACATACATGGCATGTGGTGTACAGCATTGGTCTCACACAATAGTCAACTAGGTGACTGGATGGGGGATGCAGTACCCACCTGTGTTGGCAAATGCAGTGACTACAGGCCTAAGACACAATGCAGACCATTGTCATGTGGCCTGATGCCAAGATATACCCATCACCTACCCTTGTACAGCCTGCTGGCACAGTTGACCACCACACACCCGTGTAGACATGCACCCATGCATGTCAGAACTGGCACCCTGTGTGTTTGTGTGTGTGTTATATGGTGCATATATCCACATCCACACTCACTACCCCCCAGGGCATACTGAAGCATGCTGTCTGATGTCTGACATCCCCTCATACTCTTTGCCCATACGGCCTCCGTATGCCCTGTGTGGTGCATTTGATACCTTCCAATTGATGTGTTGTGGCAATCCCATGTGTGTGTCCCTGTGTGAGTGTGCCTGTGTTGACGTTGGTACCTGTTCATGCAGACAGGCACGTGCACGACACCTACCGTATATCTACCGTATCCCTGTTGCAGATGTCACTCACCCTCACATATATGTTCTGAGTGCTCCACATCAGGTAACCCATGTGGTGCATCAAATAACTGCATCAAACTGTGATAGCACTACATAGTTGTCAGGGGTTTGATACTCTGTGCTGGTAGGTGGGTGAAACAAACATGCTTCAGTTTTACACTCCCATCCCTCCCTGACATGTATTTGCCACTGTCTGCCTCCCCCACTCCCTCTCTGGTGGATGTGGAGGCCCACACCTGCCTTGCTTAGGCAGCAGCATGTGCATTTTACATGATGCTCATGATCAGCTGATGGCCTCTGCACGAATTGCAGCCCTCCCCTAGCTGATTGCACGTGGAACAGCTGTGGTAACAATCCCATAGCCAACTCCATGGAAACACACTCCAATACCTAAGAACATCATGGTGGTGTTGGGCCTTTTCAGTCACTGTGAGCAGGAACTAGATCTGTTGTTTGGCAAACAGCATCTCAGATGGATTGGGGATCTACGTCTAACAACATACACTGTGGAAAGAGGGCAACAAACAAGAGGGGGATGTGCCTGACCTGACTACAGACTTTAAGTGCTATTATACTGTATTTGGAGTAATGTTGATTTAACAGTGTTTGTCTGGATATGCCTGTCGTACATTTAGTAATACCTGCCATGTCAGTTCCATGTATATGAGGAATCCCCATCAGCAGGGTCATCAGCAGACTGGGCAGTGTTGTGCCTATGGTTTCATGTGTTATCCACAGTGCATCTATCTGTGGAATGCAGAGGGTAGTGTGAGGACTGCAGTCTGTAGATGGTGAAGGCCATGACAGTTTCTGACTTCATATCCCTCATAGGACATATGTTGCAACAAACACCAATCAATGGAAAATATACAAGGTTATCACAGCAACATGTCTATACTGGCCCTGTGTATGTGCTGTCAGCCACACCAACCTTTGTACATATGGTGTGCATGAAGTGATGCATATGTGCTGTACGCCATAAATAGTGTCATCATATCTGATAAGCCAGTGATATATCAGATTGCTAGACATGTCATGTACAGTAGGGGTTATATTTCATGACATAAGCTGGACATTCTGTGGATGTTTGTACAGTACTGAGGTCTGTGTAGTGATAGTGAATGTTGGCATTGTGTGCATTGTTAATATGTACTTTAGCCTGTGTACAGACTGTGGTAGATTCATTGTTCTAGCTCCCCTTCTATTAGATGTTACATGCTGCCTCACTGTATGGTACCGTTTTGCTGTATATGTTTGTTGGGCCATACACACACATGTCCCATACCACAGACAGCCATCAGACCAAAGTGTGTAGCAGCCCAGTATATGTAGGGACATTCTGTGAGTGGCACATATGAGGATGGTGTAGAACAGATAGTCCATATACTGTAATATTATGCTAGCTTACCATATGTGGCTGTGGCTGTGTTCACATTGGTTGTGGTTATGCACTGTCACACAGGTGTATCTTACCCTGTGTTGTGACATGGCTGTCGAGCCTGCTATATATGCAGGTACATGTGTATTCCCCCATACGAGATGTAGGCCAGTGTTGAGCCAGTCTGCTTGTAAGCCTGCAGAGTGCATTGTTACATGCCTAGCAAATTAGTGTACTTAACCAGTGGGATGTCATGTGCAGATACTTACCAGATGTACTGCTGCCGGGCCTCCCTTAAATGTCATGTATGTCAGACTGAGTAGTGGGATGCTGTACAGATGTATGTCAATATCTAGTGGGTAGTATGTGTCCATGGCACCCCTGTACCATCAGTCATTATGTGTCAGGCCAGACAGGAGTGTGTGAATCCAACATCTATGGTGCCAAATGTATACCAGTCGTTATGTGTTATACCCATCTACATGGCTGTCTATATCCATATTGTCAGGCCTGGTACACGTGTAGTGCACTAAGGGATTATGTGTATACCTCTGGACTGTACAG